>NW_010137947.1:16917-56917 GCF_000699245.1 Pterocles gutturalis
ATGTTTTTTGCTTGGGAGCCGATGAAGACCTGCAGCAGAGAGAGAAGTAAGATTTTTGTGAGGAAGGGCTACACGACACTCCGGTCAGAGAAGGGAGACAAGAAAGGAGAGAAGCGCCCCGGAATTTCCCCTGCAGCGTGGTGAAGACTCATGGTGACGCACGGTTTGTCCCTTGGTGCAGCCCATGAGAAGATGCAGCTGTGGAGGACCCCACGTTGGAACTATGGAGAAGCCCACGCTGGAGCCGGGCAGTTGTCAGGGGACTGTGGCCCCGTTTGGAAAAGGACTCACGCCGGAGCAGTTCTGGAGAAGGACTCTCCCGTGAGAAGGGACCCCACGCTGCAGCCGGGACAGACTGTGAGGAGCCCTCCCCTGAGGAGGAAGGAGCGGGGACTGACTGCACCCCCCATTCCCTGCCCCCCCCACTCCCTGCCCCCCTGCGCTGCTGCGGGGGGAGAAGGTGCAGAACAAAGCCTTTGGGCTTTGGGAAGAAGGGAGGGGTGGGGGAGAAGTGCCTTTCTAAGATGTGGTTTCTCTCTCTCAGTATCTTGCTTCTTGTTGTAAATAGTTAATAAATTCCTTTTTTTTTCTTTTGTTCTTCCCAAGTTGTGTCCTTTTCTTGCCCGTGACCCTAAGTGGTGAGTGAAATCCTCCCTGTCCCTGCCTCAGACCACCAGGTGTTTAGCAAAAACTGTCCCTGTGGCTTTATAAACCACGACAGTGGCCCTCAAGGAACACGACACTGAGAACACCTGTTGTGTCATTTCTGAGGATGTGAGGTTCAGAGACACTACTCTTGCTTAAAGCTAACCAGGACCTGTGGTTTGTTGGATATGCTGTCCCTGGTCACATCTGGTCACATAAGAATATAATGAGTGGGATCTGCGAGACACTTTAGATCGGAGCTGGGCTGAAATAAGTGCTAAATACTTGCAGCTCAGGTATGTTTCTATGTCTTTGTGAAGCACTGTGAGGACCTTGACCTGAAGGGAGGCGAGCATGCTGCATAGTGATGGTTATTACTGTTGCTCTCCCATGGAAGAGTTGGAAGATGAGGAAAGTCTCTTGCTCTCCTGTGTTGCACTATGCCAAAGAACTGTCCAAATACAGAAATTAACCTGATCATACCTGCTTTGTCTTAAGTTATGCAAAGCTACAACTAAAGTCGCAGGTTGTAGAGATTTTTGTCAAAATTGAGATTGTCACATATGTCTTTGTCGTGTCTTGAGCTGTATTGAGATTTTTTTTTCCCAAAAAAATAAATGGCTGCCCACATTTTTCAATTTAGAAATATTTTTTTGCTTTATTCCTTCATTGACATTTTATATGTGTCTACTTATGTGTCCTTCTGAATGCATTTAAGATTAAGCAGTGTATAGTCTATGAGTTCTGTGAAGTATTTAGGAGTCACTTAAGGAAAAAAAATGGAAGACAAAGCAATAAAATGGTGGCTACCCTTTAAAAATAGTAAAACAGTCCCATTTCCTTTCCAGTAGCATCCAGCTGATGCGTGAGCACAACTGCTCAAACACTGTTGTACTCTTACACTTTGGTTTTGTCTTTTGTACTGAGCATCATCGTGAGATGACTGATCAGTCTTGTGTGCTATCACACATCTCTCCTACTTCCACCAAAGGATTCCTTGGATCTTTCTTCCAGGGAAACAAAACTCATGTGTCAAATAGTTCCATAATACATACTAATAGCAATAATAACAGCAAACCAAAGATAACTTTGTGCATCAGTCCAGAAGCTTTTTAGTTGCTTTTATGGATGGAGGGGAGCAGACACAAAGGTTGACTCCTTTTCAGAAAGGAGCTGTCTTCTGGTTGCCAGCAAATATCTCCAGAATTTTCTTCTGAGGGTATGATGCCACACAAATTAAAGAGAATATCATCAATGAGAATCAAAGCTGCTTCCAACTATTGTTTGTGTCTCTCCTCTTCACCTTTTCTATATTGATTAGACCTAGAGGTGAAAAAAAAAAGCAGACATGCGGCTGGATTTCGGCAGCACACCACAACATTATTGATTTAACAGTGGAGGGGGTGTACAGTCTGCCTACCTCTTCTTCCACATAAAACACTTATATTAGCTTCAGCGATGCATAATTCTTAGCTCAGGATAGAACATCTATATCTGGCCCTTGGCTTCAGTTCTCACCTTCACTTACCTGTGGAGGATCCAGCCCCACCAAGTTGGCCCAGCTTTGCACAACTCTCTTTTTAACATAAAGTGGCAATTCCACCTGCCACAGGTGTCAACTCAGAAGGAAGAAAAAAAAGAAACCAGAACTCCTGGCTGAAACACTGTTTTCTTCAGGACAGTCACACCTAGAACATGGTCTGACTCCCTTTTCTGACACATGCTGAGTAATTTTTACAGGATAAAGGAGCGCTATTACATAGCCATCATGTTGCTTCTTCTGAAGTCCTCAGAGAGAAAACCTATGTGTGTGGAGGTGAAGCAGAACTCGGCAGGTCGTTCCCCAGGTTCTTTGAGGTGCTTTGCTCTGATTTAAAGTCTAATGCCTACAAAATTAGATGTTGAATAACCTTTTGGTGTTTTTTTGAATGTCATGTGGCTGAGCAGGAAAATGGATGGAAAATTGGATTAGGTTGTTCCTGCCCATTTCTCATTCTCCTGCTGACCTGGTCCTGGGATAAGTTAACTCCCACTTCTAATTTATGGTTCCCCAGCCATCTTCCCTAGGTGAGATACTGCAAACTCTTCTTAAAAAGAATAACAAGTAACATTTAATTTCACAGTCTGTGTGAACTTAGTTTCTTCTGGCTAAAATGCAAGAACATTCTTAAGGCATTTAAAATTAAGCAGAAAAATTAATGAGGTGAATGTACATAAATTGTGAAACAAGAACTGTTACACAACATTCATTTTTTAAATTATCTTTCAAGAAAGTTGATCATCTCAGAAAAAAATGGCCAAAGCTATTGGCTATAATAGGAGACTTATAGTAGCTGGGCTACATCCTGATCTTGGTGAAACCGATGAAACTCTGCACAATCTGCACTGATTTTAACCACAGAGTTATTATTTAAAAAAAAAAAAAAAAAAGTGGCAAACTATTGCAGTTATATTTTAGCAACTGTATTTAAAAGTGTTAGTTTTATATGTTACACAGAAATATGGACCAGTACTGGATGTTGCAAAAGTGCTTTCCTGCACAGATGGTCAAGTTGTGCCATCTCTTTTCACAGCCAGAGAAGAGTAGTCAAAGCAGCAAAAGGTATAACGGAGTGGTTGGACACCAGGAAAGGAGTTTGACAAGGCTGTCACATCTGTTCAATATTTATAGTGAAATAATAATGTGTATTGCTGTTGATGGTTGCCATAGTGGTATTAACACTGGCAGAAGGAGATGTAATCTCAAGTATGCTGATGACATCCTTATTGCTGAGTCTGTGGTTTCTAGCACTAGTAATGCAAGTGGCTGAAGCTAGTGAGGGCTCAGACACTGTGGATGACAATTGACAGCAGCATTACTGAATGGAAATGAACAGGTTGAGCAAGTAAAGAAGTTCTGTTCCTTAAACCTGACAGGAAGATGGAGTTTGACACATTCTTCTGGCAAGTTAAAAGAAAAAGAAAAAAAAAAAAAAAGTTTTCAATGGCCTATTAAGTATGTAAAATAATCTGCTTCATATTATAGTGTGCACAAACAGAAGCCTTAAACATCTGCTCATTGACATGAAGTTCAACACCGTTAAGCAGAATGGTGCAAATCTAGGCTCATCTTGGAGCCTTTCACCATCTTCCCATCAACTTGAGACGATCTTCAGTGGAGCCTGGGTCTTCTGCAGGCACTCTAGGTACTGGTGAAGCCAGGCTATGTTTTCAATTTTTCTGTCTCTTACAAGTATCAAATCAAAATAAGCAGAGACTCAAGGCCCAGGCTTTAAGCAGAAAAGATGAAGACCAACATGCACAAATGCAGCTACTGTCAAACCAAGTTAAGTCCATAGTTACGATGACAATCTCAGCCTGAGGAGTGATTGGCAACAGATTGAAGGGAGGTAGGGTCTGCTTCCTGAATCTCTGATTGTTTCCTTCAGAATTACATGTTCTGTATGCCTGGATTGTCTGACAGGCAGATTGTGAGGGAAGAAACTGAGATTCTCCAGGGCAAATAGCAACTTGCCTGCATATAGAAAAAATTCCAGTGCAGTATGTTGAAAATAAATTTACTGATGAGTTTTTGTGGTTGAAAATTACTAGTGAAGCATTGTATTTCAATATCTGTTTCTTCGTAGTTTTGGAAAAAACAGATAAAAATGTGAGTTCATGCATTTATTCATATTGTAGAGTGCCAAAGGCCTATTAACACTTCATGCTGTTTTGCACAATGTGTTTGTCCTGGGTTAAGCTGAGACAGAGTTAACTTTCTTCATAACAGCTAGCAAGAGGCTGTGTTTTGGATTTGTGGATAAAAAGTGATGTTTATGTGGCTGCCAAGGTCTTTCGGCTTCTCTGGCTGTCTGCAAACAGGAGAAGCTGGGAGGGAGCACAGCCCCAGTTACTAGCCCAGGATTTGATCTTAGGTTTGGGATTGAGACCCAGAGTGGCCAATAATCTATTCCATAAGATACACGTCATGCCCAGTATATAGGTGAGGACCCTCTGGAAGATCGGCCTTTTTGGTTCCGGATCTCTTTTGCTGCGGGTCATCTCGGTCCAGGTGATCCCTCTCCCAAGGCCTGCCCCCCCCGACCCCGGTCAGCCCTCGGTCTGGGACACTCAGACTGTTATCTCCATTCCATGAGTGTGGTTTTGGGACTCTCCCTGCTCTGGGATCGTTAGCTGGGAACAGGCTGAGCCTTGGTCATCGGGTGGGGGAGCGGTATCACTGTGTATCACTCATTTGTATATTTGTATGTACTATTATTTCCAATATTATTGTCATTTAGTTATTAAATTGTTCTTATCTCAACCCATGAGTCCTTTTTTCCCTTTACCCCTTTAATTCTCTCCCCTATCCTCAGGTGGGGGAGGGACTGAGGGAACGGGTGTGTGTCAGTTGGCCCCCAGCCAAGGGTAAACCCGTCACAGTGTTGTACAAATGGACAATGCTGGTTTATAATCGTAGCAATTGTATGATGGAGAATGTATCTTTGTATACATATCTATTCATATACAGGAAAGAAAAAAAGAAAGAAGTGAGAGAATAATTGACAGAATGTTTAGCAGGCTTGATTTATTCTGCCTACTCATAAAGGGGAAATTTCAAGGCACTTACAGACAGGTTTCCTTTGCAGCAATCTAATTAATTTAGAGTTTGTTGGGACATTTAGAAAAAGCTTATGCTTGTTTTGTGCTCATGAATTACCTTCTTGGACTTCTTTCTCCATTATCACAAGAATTGTTCATAATTTTCTTCTTCCTCTTTCCCATATTAGAAATGAGGATATTGTTGCAGTCAATGGCTCAGTGTCTGAATGGAGACCAGTGACAAGTGGCATTCCTCAGGGACTGGTACGGGGACTGGTGCTGTTTAACATCTTTATCGGTGACATGGACAGTGGGATTGAGTACACCCTCAGCAAGTTTGCCAATGACACCAAGCTGTGTGGTGCAGTCGACGTGCTAGAGGGAAGTGATGCCATCCAGAGGGACCTGGACAGGCTTGAGATGTGGGCCCCTCCCAACCTCATGAAGTTGAACAAAGCCAAATGCAAGGTCCTGCACATGGGTTGAGGCAATCCCAAGCACAAATACAGGCTGGGAGGAGAATGACTTGAGAGCAGCCCTGAGGAGAATGACTTGGAGATGTCAGTAAATGAAAAACTGAACACAAGCTGACAGTGTGCACTTGCATCCCAGAAGGCCAACCAGATCCTGGGCTGCATCAAGAGAAGCATTAGCAGCAGGCCAAAGGAGGTAGGTGATTCTCCCCCTCTGCTCTCGTGAGCCCCCAGCCAGGAGTACTGCATCCAGGTCTGAGCCCCCCAACACAGGAAGGACGTGGAGCTGTTGGAGCGGATCCAGAAGAGGGCCACAAAGATGATGGAACTGAAAGACTGGAACACTTTCCATATGAGGACAAGCTGAGAGAGTTGGGGTTGTTCAGCCTGGAGAAGAGGAGACTCCAGGTGGAACTTACAGTGGCCTTCCAGTATCTGAAGGTGACCTGCAGGAGAGATGGGGAGGGACTTTTTACAAGGGCATGTAGCAACAGGACAAGGGGTAATGGATTTAAACTGGAAGAGGGCAGATTTAGGCTAGATATTAGGAAGAAATTCTTTACTGTGAGGGTGTTGAGGCACTGGAACAGGTTGCCCAGGGAAGTTGTGGATGCCCCATCCCTGGAGGTGTTCAAGGCCAGGCTGGAAGAGGCTTTGAGCAACCTGGTGTAGTGTGAGGTGTCCTTACCCATAGCAGGGTGGCCGGAACCAGAAGATCTCTAAGGTCCCTTCCAACCCAAACCATTCTATGGTTCTATGATTCACCAAGAGTATTGTGGATATGGTATCCTAGTGATACAATTTTAAAAACCATGGTGCAAGAACAAGAGTTGGATTCAGTAGACAAGCAGAATTTATTTGATATTACATACTATGCATGTTATCTGCTCTTAAGAATATGTCTATGTGATTGTTGTGGGATGACTAATTACTCTGAGATATTGGTCAATATATCAGCACTAGTTTACCTTTGCGTATTTCAGGAAACAGCTGCCCTGAAGACCCCATTGCAAAGTTTTTAGTGTAGGCTGGTTAGTTCCTAGTTCAGCCTGAAGTCCATGGTGGTTAGTGTTTCATGTTATTCTTACTCAAATTAGTGAGAATGGATCCTAGCTGCACGGAACTTCATACAGTCATACTGTTAGTGCTCTAACGAATGTGAAGGCAGAAGCAGACATATCTCCAGATTACATTTTAGATTATTTTTATCAATATAATGTCATTTTGGTTATGAATTTATACACAATGGGTTTTATATTGACTTATATACAACTTATATACAGTTTAGGGTGAGAACTGTATTCTTTATTTTGAAGGAAAATTATCTATGATCTAAAAAGTGGGTGTCTTTTTAACTGTAAAGAGACTTATAATTTGGCTAGGTAGACTTTCTCTAACAAGTGAATAATTGCCTTTATCTTTACAAGTCTGGAGTTTGTGTCAAAGGACTCTAATTCTGGTGCAGCTGGAATTGCTCCTGTGTTGCACAATCCACCTTGCAGCTACAGACTTCCTGTGAATTACAGCCTGCTGTACCAAGTGAAATTAAAACCTGTGCCTGTATCCCCTGGAATACCAGACTGTAAACTATCAAGATTCATTCCATACTTCATGGGCAGCTGAATGTTTTTTACAGCGTGGCACAAAACTCCAAGAAAGGAGACACTTGAGAGCAGGAAACTCAGCAGACATCCCAAGGTCAATCATAAAGAGAAACTCTTGGAAGTGATGTTTATGTAAATGATGATAATGAAAAAGTGAAAGGAAACAATAAACACTTTGTGTTCAGGTACATTTAACCCACATTTCTAGGTTTATTGCTTATTTTGTTTTAAACGTCTTAAATTTATTCCTTCCCTTCTTGTTTTATGTTTTATCGAACTGTACTGGCACAACTGCTGGCAGCACAAGCTGTGACATTAGAGGTGGGGACAAGCAACCACTGGTGGGAGGAGGTGCCCCTTCTTAATCTGCCCTCATTGCTAAAGCAAGAGTGCTGTGGAGGAGCAGAAATCTACAGTTTCTTTAGGTTATGAACTGATCGTGCTTCCACATGTGTAGACACAGCCACATGCAATAATCTGAACTGGTATCAGGATGGGACAGTGCCTGCCCAAAATTCATGCCAGTCATACGAATTCTAAACAGACCAAAGGCCTATTCCTGGCTCAGACACACCCTTCCTGGTTATGCTTCCAAGTGTAATGTTTGCTTTTGCAATGTGATATTTGTGGTGTTTGTGAGCTCAGCCTCAATGCTAGGCATCCTTCTGCAAGATCCTCAGGAAATTTCTTTCTCCTGTTACCTTCAAATTAAAAAACACATCATGTGGAAGACAGTGGTGGTGTAGCCACTTGTTCATGACTGTAGAAGAGATCAGGATAGCCAAAGGGTTTGTCAACATATGAAATACGTTAATTTGATTGAGCTCTATCAGGGTCATTCTGCCAGGAACCATACTGCATGCAAAATCACAAACAAAAAAATGCGCCTGCAACATGGAGGAGACACAGGGAAAGAAAAAAGAGATTTTCCTGTGTTATAAGAACATGTGTATAGATAGATGTACAGGTGCTGAAGGAATAACCATTAGTTTAGCTTTGTACATGACTTCCATTGTTGTCTATTTAATTTCAAAATACAACTCTTCATTAAGAAATATTAGTTTAATGTACCAAATTCTTACAAATTTTCCTTTTTCTAGGGAACTTTGGGAATAATCTTTTAAAATCCTACTCGGATAGACAAAGTGCGTTCCCTATTTAGTACAGTTTTACTGCATGTTTCTGATCTAGATTTATTTGTGATTTAGATATAGAGATGTATTTGCAGGATAAAAGCTCTTTAAACACACAGCAAAACAGAGGAGATCAAGTCTAATACCATGTGAAGCACTACAAGTACTTCAGTCCTACTAGTAATAGATTAAATTAGAAATCTAGCTCTTATTTAGCAAGGAGCAGATCTGTGTTTAGTATCCTAGTTCTGTGGAAATATTTGTATGAATGCAGTCAAATCAGAAAAAAGTGTATTTTAAAACATCAAGGGAAGTAATTTTGCGCACAAGGAGTAATGAATTTATAAAATTAAATGGACTTGAACTAAGAAGCAAGAGACAGGTCACTTTGGAGGTTTGGTCTTGCAAATGTCCTTTTCAGATAAGAAAATAAAGAATACTGCAAGATTTGTAGTAATTTATTAGATTTAGTAATGTATTGAAGATTTATTATATTTTCAGTGAAGTAAGACAAAATGATCCTCTGCAGTATGGGCTGGAATAGAGAAAATGATAAGGAAATAATTGATTCTTCTTAAGTAGACAAATGAGTGTGTTCATATTTTGTGTGTTCATTACTTACAACATTTACACATTTATGAATAAGTATGGCAGATCTGTTCACATGCATTGATTAGCTGCACGTTCACTCAGTAACTCTTTCTGTCATACTTACCTGTACTGTACTTTTGTCTGTCACATAAATAACCACATAAATGTTAATACTCTCCCCACCTGGGGAGTAAGTTTAGGGTGTGTGATAGGAATCAGGCAAATGATTCAGGTAAGCACATATCTTTTGCATGTGCAGAGAAGAAGAATGACATGGAGAGTGGTATCCACCCTACTGCATCACTCTTGTTCTCTCTGAGACTGCCAGGCTCCCTTGTGCTATATTCTGTTAATTGTTATGATGACAATGGGAGCTACCTATGCAAAACCAAAGGGTTAGTCAAATTTTGCTTCACCTGGACTGCAAATGTATACAACACCCAACAGACCAAAGATAAGCTGTTGCCTGTTCTCATGTGTCTTTACTCACATGGGTAAATCTTTTTCATTAGAGGATTTCCTGAGATTTTAAGACTGTTTACTGAGCAATTGAATTTTCACATGGCTCAGTTGTATGTCTCTAACATGAGTTTATGTTTTTCGACTTTGCAACCTCGTCACTCCTTGTGATGTAAGAAGTGCTGGAAAGTTGATGAGTGTCAGTATTTGTCAGGGCTGCTCCCTGAGGTAAGAAAAGCCAGAGCTGAGGGTTACTCCAGCATAGGCAGCATCCTTGCCAACAGGCACCGACCCAGCGTTCTCAAGCAGGGCTGAGCTCTTCGGCAGTTCTGGGCAGGGTGAGGCAGTGTGTCAGCTCTGGGGTCCTGCCGGGGACAGCTGGAGACAGGGCTGGATGACATGAACCTGATGTGCACCTAGGGGACAGGAACACCGAGTGGGTTGGAGGTCCATGCAAGAAGAGGAGACAGAAATTCAGGACAGTAGGAGACAGAGCTGGACACAGATGTAGCAATGGCGTAGCTCAAGCAGGATCCAGCTGCCCAAGTCTGAGCTTTAGTGGAGCTCCCTGGACCCATGGGCATGGGGTGCATGGGTGGAAGTCCCAGAGGAAGCTGGTTAGGATAAGTAAAGCCTACTAGGGCACTCAAGGCCCTGATGATACTGTCACCTAGGCACGTGCACTAAAAAAAAGTTTTTGTGGATCCTGATGAAAAAAGCTCATCTTGCTGCAGATGAGGTTTTGGGTTTTTTGATAGAAACAGAAAGTTTGTCCTGCAAAGACTAATTTATGGATATACTGTCTAGATATCTATACTCCAATAAGCTATGAGTATTACTGAAAATGGCGAAAGTTTGCTATGGATCAAGTCTGTGAATAATAGTAGGAGCATTTGCATGCATGCTCATGACACCCGAATAGATAGCATTTCCTTTCCTGTACCTGGTCTTACTGCACTTGGAACCAAGCTAGTAGCAATTCTCCCAGTGCCTTGAGTATTACAAGAGCAAGCCTTAAGGGAACTGCTGCACTTTGCACATCACATCTAAAGACATTTATAGTGGAAGGATTTGTAGAATTCCATTTTTGTATTAGGCACTTGATTTAGTGCTACTATCATTTTTCCTGAAGAGAACAATTTTATTCTTTCACAATCAAAGTCATCAGTTTAAGTTCATCTAAAAAAACAGACATTAGCATATTCATTACTAGGGTGATTTAACTATATCATAGAGCACTGTAGTAAATTAGATTCACATCTCAAGGATTTTGATCTCCTACTTAGCAACATTTGTAATTGCAAAACTGTGTTTTCCTCAGCAATGGTTATAGCTGGCCTGGGAAACTTTTTATTTAAACCTTTCTTTAAAAACAGCATTATTAATTTTTATGCAGTTATGGTGCATTTTAGGATAAGCCCTGTAAAGAATCAGTACCCTTGTGTTCAGCATAAATGGAGAACATTAAACAGTCTCCACACCAGAACATGTGAAACGTAGCAAAGGCAGACATTGAGTAATTACACTACTTAATATAGTGTTTTTGTAAGACGCAGTGTTTTGGAATATTCTTTTCCTTAGGTAAGGTCCTTTCTCCTGCAAGGAGCTCCTGACTTGTTGCAATGTGTTTTATGGTTGTCCTCTTTGTACTCCCATACCCGTTCTTCCCTGAACGACCTACTGTCTCTTACAGAGAACTAGACTGGGCCAGTGACTTGAAGGTCCATTTCCAGGAAGCACCTTGGGTGAATTTTTAAAGTATCTAATTAATTTTAATGGCAGCTGTGTGTTTCGATTCCCTGGACTACTCTGATAATCTCAGCTGCACAAGTGGTACTGATGATACAATTTTCTGCTGAATCAGAATGTAATGGAAATCCATGTGTGTTGTTAGGGGAAGTCCTGTCTGCAGAAGAGCATAAAGCCAAGTTCTGCTAGCTTGCATTCATGATTTCAGCAAACAGAAAGGAAGAGAAGCATTATTTGTTGAGAAGATTGAGTTTAAGTATACGGGTGTCAGCTCCAGGGTCTTAGAACGTGTGACACGTACATTTACTTCTTGTCTACAACTTCATCTGTGCAATGGTAGTCACTTCTATCCGTGAATGGCTAAGAGGTGTCACAGAGGGTTTTCTTTCTGAAGAAAACAGATGCTAAGCCATAACACAGCTGTTGCACAACATCCAGGAATGAGGTGATCCCCAGAAAGCAATTTGTTTTCCTTCTGGGATAAAAGGTGTTATTATAGGTGTAAGATATTATTATTAAAATTAGATCCATTTTATGCCAATGTCACTATACTACTGGAAATCAATATCCACATACTTCAGTAACTTCTGTTTGTGTGTGTCAATTTATTAAGGATAAATAAAGAAGTGTCCCTTCAGACCACAAGAAGTACAGCCTTTAACCTAGCTGAGAATACTGCAGATTTGCTCTTTTTTTTCTTCCTGCAATGCGCAAGGAACTGTGAGATTAAAAAAGGTTGGCCTCTATCAAGAACTAACACGTGCTGGAGGGGATGTCTTTTCAAAGCACTTCTCTGAGGGAAATAATAATAAAAAAAAAGCTGTTTAAATATTGCATTTATAACATTTAAAATGATATTTCATAATTTCTCTCACAGAGAATGATAGCGATACTATAGCAAGTGACAGAAATAACCTTTTAACAAAAGTGAATTTTTATAGTAGGACTGGATGGCTCAGGATATTAGTAATGGAACATAGAACCTCTCCCTTCTAGCTCATCCGTTCATGTCCATCCCTGCCTGGTAAAGACCCAAAATTATTATCATCAGATGGCTGCTTGGGGGCCCAGAGGAAATGAGTTGGTGGTCTTGGTCCAGTCACTGGCACTAATTGCCATCCTTGCTGACAGTCTTGTTAGGCAGGCGTGGAAGCAGCCCTGCCTTAATGAACTATTATACAGGTTTTCTATTATACCCCTACATTCAAGCACCCAAATGCTTTACAGATATTAGTCATATTGTCCTCACAACACCCCTAGTCAGCAGGGACATATTTACCCCTGTCTGCAGATGGAGGAGCAGAGGTATAGAGCAGCTGTACTTAGTCATGCGGGGAGTCAGAGACAAAGGTGAACACTAGGTCCTGTTCTCCCAATTCAGCCTTAACGGCAGTGCCATCTCCCTGGCTCGTCTGAGTGATAGCAAGGGTTCCACCAAATGGGAGCTGGTGCATAATGGAGAATGGGCACTGCAGCTTACTGTATGCCTGTGTAATATTTGCTTGGTAAATATTTCTAAGAAGTTGTACTAGTGCATGAGGAAGGTGCTGCTGCAGAGAAAAGTTGCAGGGGCCTGTGTTATTACAGGAGACGTATTTTGAATAACATGGAGAACAAACTTACCCACCTCTAAGAACAATAGACCCACAGCCTGTGTTTTTGTGAATCAGACGGTTTGTGACTGATGAGGCTTTTTTCCCAGTTTGGCATAATAAGCAATTTACTTCTTCACTGATACGGTTATTGTCACAGCTTTTGCACTAGTGTTTGATAGCATTGATTAGTTTGTGCTATGCTAATTTTTAGCACAAGGAGGGAATTGATTTACTTCAAGCTTAGTATATTTTAGCACTGAAGTGGAAATAATTCCATTGAAAATATGGAGAATGAGCAGTCACCTTAACAATTGAATAAATGACTTGACATTTGTGGGGCTAAAGTATTCGATAAATAAGAAGATTTTCATATTAAAAATAAATCATTGGCCTACCTATTATTTAGCTAGGTTTGGAATCATGAATAAAGGGTCTTCCACAGAAAGAAGAAGAATATTGATTGTGCCTCTGTATTAAAAAAAATTAAATGGGTGGCATTTCCTAGTTCCTTATGGGGAAAAGTGCATTTAGGTTATGGTCAGAATAACTCAATAATTTCTAAAGCAGTTCTTCCATCAAGAGGTCATGTGATCATGTGATTTCCCTTTGTCTTCTGCATATAGGGGGTACAAATTCTCTAGTAGGGATTCCTTGTTGTGAATTATTCACAACTCAGCACTGTGCTCCATATTCAACTATGTTAAAAGGAAGAAAAGCATATTCTGCATCAAAGACCTTGCATGAGGCAGGAGGGAGATAACATGAGTGGAATCTGTCTGGGGAAAGAAAAAAGGTTACAGCAATAAAACTCTGCTAGCAAAGGCTGCTGTTATATCTAGTGGAACGAAACATATTATGAAATTAATGTACAATTACCATTCTTCTAAAATTGAGCAGACAAAACATTCTAAAAATACCTGAAGAATTTTGCCTGTTTAGTGTTCATTTGTTTCACTTTTTACAATTGCTTTGCTACTTAATACTGAGGTCTGCAGGGACCTACCTCATATAGGGCAATGGGAAGGAGTGCGGCTGTTGTCTGGTTCCAATTTATCCATTCACAGCACCACAGATGAAAATGAAACAGGGATGAGGACCACGATTCTAGTCTCAGCTCCACCCATATTAGGTGATATACTCTGAAGCAGAGATCCTGACTTCTCTTAAATGACCAAGGGGATTATATGCATGGCCCTCACTTTCTGGATATGCAGAATAAGCCCTCTGATTTGAAGGAACAGACAACATTTATAATTGAATCCAAGGTCAACAGAAACTTTCTTACGAACAGATAGAGTGCTTTTGACATATTTTTTACTCTGAAGATTCAGGCCCCAAGTTTTTCAATTTGGGTACCCAAAATTGGTTTGTGTCTTGCTTTCAACCTCTGTTGTGTGTTCCCCGTATATAACATGCAAATCATCACAGTTCCTCACCTCACTGGGGTTTTGTGAAGATAGGTTCCTCTGTGTTTGTAGATCCCAAAGAAAATACTTTAGAAGCATTGTATAGAAAGCTCAAAGGGGGATTAATAATAGCGTACTCAATACTGGGTTTGAATGGTTTATAGTAAATAATGTAAGAAGCCACAGACTGAATGATGAGAAAAAAAGAAATCGTGAATAGCCATGGATTCGGCACACTGAATGAGACCTGGTTCCTGTAGAAATAAGTATGCTATCTTGTAACTGATGTCTATCATAATGTATTCTTATAAAGGAGACAGGTTGAATTTACAGAGGGACCCTTCGTTGTAACCTTTTCAGTCACGGTCATATGGCCTGAACATGTTTTTGACGTAAGGGGTTTTGGACTAGGAAGCTCTAAGATACACTTTTCTAATTTTTTGCATGTCATAATAATGGCAACAACAAGAATGTAAAACAGCTGCTTATATGTGCCCAACAGTTTCCTGTCTGGTTAGAATTAGATATGCTGCAGCTTTAAGTTTCTTTTCAAGTCTCTTTCAGTGTAACAACAGTAGTTAAAACTCAAGACTTCTGTTGTATTTCCCCTTTGGCTACAGCAGAGCCATGTCCATGCAGCATGTTCCAAACCGAGGCTCTCCCAGTGCTAGGGCACCTGAGGTCCCTGTGCAGCATCCCTTCCCAAAGCCTCATCACTGAGGGGGTCAAAAATGTGCATCTCCCAGATATGAGTTCCCCAAAGTGAGCAAGATAGCTGTGATCTCATCTGTGGGCTCAGGGTCCTCCACAAGAAGTGCAGGAATAATTTCAGTTGACGTATAAAAGGACTGATTTTCAGAAAGTGCTGAACATCTGCCCTTTTAAATTTGGGCTCCTTCCAAATGTTAAGTAGCCAGAATTACTAGTCACTTTGAAAAACTATCCTTAAAATACTAGTATCATTAAGGCTATGGCAGATGAGTAATCCAACCACGATTTTTCAAACATTGGACATAAACTAATACAAATGTAGTAAAGTGTCTTCAAAATGTAGACAAATCATTTTGCAATATGCTATGTGTCTGCTCTCAGATATGTGAGAACATGTTATTGTTTATCTTGTCAAGTTTGGTAATGTTCATATTAAAGGATGTCCAGTTGCTTCTTTTGCATTATAAATCCCTAAAAATATAACAAGATATGAGTCGACGTAATCTTGCCCTAGGAATATGAACAGTAACACCATTGCATATAGGAAAAAGTAGTTGAAAATAAGATGTGGTACATGGTGGTAACTAGCATAAAGAGGGACCTGTAGCACAACCAGCCCCTCTCAGGGCCACATCTTATAAAGTAAGTGATACATCACTTAACATCAGTCTAGAAAGGAGTATAAGGAGAAAGATAAAGTGTAAAATTATTTTTATGTTAATCGTTACGTTTTCTAGAGTGCCACTTGGAAGAGAAGGTACAAAATATACTTTAGATCAAGGGAACTGGGTACTAAAATTGGATTGGATAGCAGCTCATGCCTCCAGCATGGCACAGAGAGCACTGGCATACTGTGCTGATTTTCAGACACCTGTCAAAAGCATATGTAGTAGATGGCAAAGTACAGCACAGGACAACAAAAATCACACACTTTTCACTATTTGAAAGAGGATTTCTGACAAAAAGGGAACACTTTAGGGTATATACAGTTCTTGGGGGAATAATTAGTTTAGAACTGTTTGAGTTAGACTGGAGTTGAAGAAGAGGGAATACCAACCTAAAATGAGAGTCTCTCAAGGACCCAGGTGTTATGTGGGGAGTAAATTATATGCATTGCACAATACAGCTGTAACTCAAAGAGCTGCAGAGTGTTACAGAACAGCTGTAGGACCACAGAACAACTGTAACAATACCTAGAGAGGTAATAGAAAGTTGCTGCGTTGACTTTTGACTTTCTTCATATTATCCCATTTGTTGCATTTTTTATGTTCTTTTTTACTTTTCAGAAATCCTGTGTTGAATAAAGTGATCTGCCTTAAACAGAGTACAATCAGTTTTAGGTGGGGTGAAAGGGGCTGTATGGAACCACTGCTAATCCTGAGAAGAGAATACTTTCATAGCAGGTGATTATTCACCTCTTGCTCTCTGAGTAGTCCAATCATTAAAAAAAAAAGTTTTCACATTTTAGTTTAACTGGTTACAGACCTAATGCCCCTCTCTTGGGTCACATAATGAGAATTAGAGGCATATTTCTTACTGCAGTGTTGAGAGACCATTTTCTGGCAGCTAATTAATGCTCCATCCTTACCTAGGCTCAAAGGAATTTCAGTCTTCTTATTACTTAAAGAATTTTTTTTTAATGAAGGAAGCCTTTTTTCAGGGGGAAGTTATATCCTTGATATTTTAGATATTATTGTTTCTTCTAGCAGTATTTCAGATTTCTTTGAAATCCAAAGAAGCTTATTTTTGATGTAAAATATTTTAATTACATTTCTGAATCTCTGTATTTCTTTGAGTTCTTTAAATCAAAATACACAGGAATATTTTTGTGTGCTTTTTAGAAAATCACTTCTATTTCATCAGTAGCAGGCCAGTTGATGTAAAAAATAAATAAAGAAGAGAAAAGGAAAAACCTGCATAGCAATGTAAATAGTCTAAATTAATTGAGTTTGAGAATAAAGTGGATCTGGATAAGACTGTGTGTGACCCTTTCTACAAAACCCAACTGACGTCAACAGGACCTGGGAAGAGGATAGTCTCTAAACTCATTGAGTTGGTTTTGTTTAAATCATAGGGATTTGTTTTCACCTCAGAGTAAAAATAGTTGCTATATCTTTGTGTTTGCCTTTTAGGGATGGGAAAAAAAGCCATGCTGAGGCATATTAATAGACTACAGAGGCAGTACAGAGCAGAGATTGCTTCCACATGCTTTATGGGTCCTTTGTTCTGCTTGTTTAAGAGAATATGCTTACAGAGCAAAAAATTATGGCCTAGAGAAGTCTATGGCATTGGAGTCAAAAACACCCATGGAAGGATCTTGAATGGCTTACAATGGGACAGTGGAGTAGCAGGAACTCTTAAGTGCCAAAATTTGAGAAAGGCAGCATCTCCTGGCCCAGAGGAGGTTCTGAATTCAGCAGGGTCTGTGCACTCCTGCTTTTTTGGAAATAGGGTGGTCTCAGTCAAGTCAGTTACAAGCACCACCTTTCCTCTTGACAAGATACTGTCAGAGTGTCTCACTGAGTTTGTATCAGCATGCTTAACTTCTCATTTGGGAAAGAAAAATACAGTTTGGCACACCACCCTTAATTGCCATTTCCTCAACTAGGGAATTCAGCCCTTCAGTGCCTTTTTATGAAGATGAGGCTGTAACTGTCAGCTTCTTCAGACATGACTGCTCAGAGGAGCAGTCATTCTTCAAGGCATTTTGATAACATTAATCTCCTTTCAGGTAAGTGATATCACCTGAGCAGGGGGCTTAGACCAGATGACTTCCAGAGGTCCCTTCCAACCTCAACCCTTTGGTTGTGTGATTCTGTCGTTATGAAAACAGTAATAATTGTGGCAGCACACCGTCTTTAAGGGATGCAGATGTGGGAATCACAGGGCCCTGAACACTGGTCTAGGTCTCAACGATAGCTTATTTTATGCCTTTGGGAAAGTCATTTTGCACCTTTATTGGATTTAACCATATCAACAATCATGGATATTTTTACAGGACCTGCCCCACCACTCTGTTGTGTGGATTAATTAGCTAATATTTCTTCTGTGATTTGCATATGTAAATGCTATATAAATGCTAAATAGTTATTAACTCTGCAACTTGCTGCTAGTGCTCACATCACCATGGTAAACACCACTTTCTTCCCCAGTGTATAAAGGCAATAGGCTTTGCCCAAAGATAGACCTTGCCACCACTTCAAGGGAGCAACTGATAATCTTCAGTGTTGTTTTCAGTAGTCTTTGAGGGGTTTGCATCAAATCATTCTTAACTATGTAAATCCTGTCTAACACCAGCATTTTATCTAAAATTTGCTGTGAACTTTTTTAGTCTGATTTTTGCTTTCCAAATAGGAAGGTTTTTCAACCTGTATTCTTATTTTCCAGCTCATCAATATAATTATAAAATGGCATACCATTTTTTGTGCTATTCTTTTTATTTCACAATAATTCCACCTTGTGGAATGTGTCAACATACCATCATTGTGATGCCTAAACCATCTTCTCAGCTATGGCCCATCTGAAGTGGTGCACATAGTTCCAACTTACCTGTTTTTCCCTCTCGGTCACTGTGAAAACAAGCAGCATAGAAGCAGATCTCTAGAATTTGCACCATTTAGAGAGGAAAGACCTGGATGAAAACAAATGGTTTATGTTTTCAGCCAGAAATAAATAAGGCATGGACTATGGCTCTCTCATCTACAAGTGAGTTTTATTGAAGAGTTAGAGCAAGCTCCAGTTTACAAGATATTCAGAACCATATGTATGCATTAATTAAAGGAATGTGGAGGAGGAAGAGGGGATGTGAGAAAATAACAAAGCAGCAGTGTATGCGTGCAATGATTTTTCATTCTGTTTCGCTTCAGCTCTGCCCCTGCAACAGAGGATCTAATCAATCTGCCGGCTATTAAGTTTGTTAATTGATAATGCATACTAATTAGGCTGTGTGCAGTTACTTAAGAGACTTTGCTAAGGTGATTGTAGGCACAAGTCCAAATGGAGTTTAAAGTATTCTGTGTGAGGTTAAAACCCATCAACCAGAATAGATGGATTTTATATTATAACAGAAGGCACAACATACTCGTAAGTATTTAATGTATTGCACGGCTGTCCATTGTTACATATCCTAAGACTACCAAACAATTAAAATATAAAAACAGCTTCCAAAAAATGTAACTAAATAAGGTATGCATATGAATATGTGGAGATAGTGGAGATGGAGGGAAACTGCAATTTGGTCTTAAAATAAATACTCATATTAATTTTCACACATGTCTAGGAACAACAGTAGGTAGCTCTGCTGCAAGGGAGGAGCAAGCATAATGAGAACGCAGCCTAATCTAGCTTTATGAACACTTTGACAATTAACCACATAAAAATGACATGCCTTTCTGCCCCCATCCAATAGGGCAATAAACCAGTAGTAGTAGAGTAGCAGCAAAAACATGTCAACTAGCTGTTTGTAATATACAGATAAAGTCAGAGCTGTTAGTTATATAGTGACTACAATATTACAAACCCAAGAGTTTCCTTTCCATTTCTAGTGGCTTTATCTGTGGTACAGTTTGAGGTGCTCCTGACCTTAAGGAAGTAATTTCTTACATATTAATATTCTTGGTCTTTTCCCCCCCGCTTCTTCTTCTTTTCTATGCATCATATAAAATGAAAGTTCTTTGCAATATAAATTTGGAGTTGGCAGGCGCTAGTGATGGAGGTAGCGGGCATTTAATTAGTGAATGAATTGTATTCTTATGGTGTGACCATTGGACCTAAAATCCAAGCTGTAGTGCTTTATTTAACTATATGAAAATGACTGGGTGCCACAATTTAGTATGCAGAAAACTATTTTTAAGCACTGAATAGTTAGAAACCAAAAGAAAGAAAAAAAAAACACAGTTAGAGACAGCACCAATTCCATGTCTCACAACCTTGTTGAAGACAATTCCTTGTAACAAGATATGTTGTACTGAAAGGAGAATTTTTTCCAGTGAAGATTTTTTATTATCTGCATGTAGTTAGCAGATACATTTGGAGTGATAGCATGTATGTACCAATAAAAAGGTTTTGGTACCCACAGAGTTGTACAGCAGTAAGGGTGTATAGTGTATGTTACAATTAACTGGTTTATATGTATCGGTTATGTACATACTGTGTTGAGGATTGTGAGAAAATTACTTTTTATTTGTTTCATACCAGCCAGTGGCTTGATTCTGTGTGTAGTACAAATCTGGAGGGACACAGAGACACTCATGTAAGCACTGAGCAGTGACCCAGAGGCGCCATACATGAAGTAATGAAAAGATGATGTTTACCAGGCTGCAGGAGAAACACCATGAGCCTGGTTTCAAGAAAATAAATACCTGCCAATAGGCTTTGTGACATTAGCAATGCAGCATTCGCACTGAGAGACAGAAGCACAACTTGTAACAAACTTTTTAAAAGTTTTTTTCCTCTGAGGGTTCTGTAGGAGCTGTAATACTCCTTACCCTTTTCAGTGCTTTGCTTAACAGTCTGTAATGAATGAGTAAATAAGAGGAGATGAGCTTAAAAGGCAATCAAAGTAGCAGGGAATTGTTAGCATGAAAGAGTGATTCTCTCTAGACTTTTCTATATCTCAAGGAGGGTACAACGAAGATCATGATTTTACAAGAGAGTTTGATAGCAGAACTGTGGAAATTCTTACAAATCTGGCATCAGAAACAACAGAGTCTGAATTTGTTGCTCCCTACACAGACACTTTTCTGAGGCACTTCTGTTGGGCGTTTTGTCACTGTAGGGCCTTCTTCTCCTTAATAAGATGGGCACATCCAGAAAGTAGTTCTGACCACCGGGATCAGAATTGCCTTCTGGAGGCTCCTGATGCTCTATGGACCTCAATACGCTCCTAGGGAGAAAGAGGTTCCTAATGCACTGAAACATGTTTGAGGGGAGTGTCTGCAGGAAGGTTAGGTGGATCCAGATTGTCCACTTTTGCCTGTTTCCAAAGAGCAAGATGTTTCAGGGGCAACAGCTTTACCTCTCTGTCTGTCTGTCTATCTATCTATAGTATAAATATAAAAGAAGTTATACCACTGGTCACTGCTTCTATGGTGACCTCTCATGTCAGCAACAAATATATGTTCTGAAGAAGCCTATCTTACACCAGCAATAAGCTGATCACTGGTAATTATGAGAGAAGCTGGATGAATAACTTTATTGATTAGCTCTGAAGGGGAGCTGAGAGAGAGGTACAGCATGAGCTCTTATATTTTGATGTGTGGCTGAAACACTAAGGAGAGTTCGCTTAGCCATTGAACAGTCTACTTTAAGGCTGCCCTCTGGATGAAATAAAAGGACAGAGCAGTTTAAATCATGCTACGCCTATTCAAGAGACCTGCCTGTTCCAGGAATATTGCACCTGCATTATTGAAGAAGGTTCTGCTGTGACGTCTCTCTTTAGTGCACATCAGTGAGATTTTAGCCCATAATGTCAACTAAAATGAAGTGAATAGTAGGAAAAATGTTCCATGAATATTTGCTCAAAGTGGAAAGTGGATTTCAATTAGACCATGTTTGCAATGTTTTCACGTTTGCTTTCCAGGAACACTTGAGTGCTCAAGCTTTATTAGTATGAATAACTCATGAAAAAGTGAATGCAAGCTCAAATGTTCACCAAAAGCAGATTTTGAAGAGAAAATTCACTGGAGGAGTGTGTGACTAATTTTGAATAAGAAGTACTACTGAGAATTTTACAACATTACTATCTCTTTGCAGGCGGTTTACAAAGACAGATAAAGGTAGCATCTGCGGAATACTTTTCAGCAAATAAAATGTTCACTCAGCTCTAATATAGACACCTCCCAGTGTCGCTGTCATTTCTGTAAGGATAATATTCATTGTTTCTGGTTCCTTATGAGATGAAATTCTTAGCTTGTCGTCTAGGGCATGCTTCATAGAGGTTCAAGCACCTAGGGCTCCTATGGACTTAAATAAAATTTGAGATTGCTTGGTACCCTCAGGACTGGATCCCTAATCACTAATTCTTGCTAGTTTATATTTTCCTGCTGTAGTTATTATAGGTTACACTTTTACAAAATTGTGCCTACTCTCCCACTTGTGTCATCTTCAAGATTTTTTCTTGATGAACTGGGTGAAATGTACGCCATTTAATTATGTTTTTCATTGTGCATATTTTTTACTCCTTGCACTTCATTACTATATTCTATAGAATTGCATTTAAGATAAAAAAGGCTGCAGGGAATTTGCTGGTTTGTGGTGTCATAACTGCTTGGTGTTTTATTTCAGTGGGACTCCTAAGAGTTAAAGGGACTACCTCATGTAAGCTAGAGTATCATCCTCTGATTTTAATTAGAATACAAATCTTACAGCTAAGGACAGAGAATTTAGAAAGGAGAAGAGCTTCACAAAAAAAGTAATATTAATTGTAATCCTAGACTACCAAGTATCAAACCATATCTGAAAATTAGTTTTCAGAATTTCCCCCTTTCCAGCTTGTTGACTGCTTCCTTTTACTCTTTTGCTCTCTTTCTCCTGTCCTCTTTCATGAGGGGAGAAGGAATGTTATTGCCATCTCCTAGTGCTGCTTTTGATGTAGATGGTAAGATAAGGGGCTTCTCATCTTCCTGCATATCATGCTCCCCTGGCTATATTCAGAGCCAAAAGAAAAAGCAAACAAAACAAAGCAAAGCAAAAATAAAAGAAAGAGGAAAATACTTTGTCTTTCACTTAATACAATACACAAAGAAAAATTATTAACATTCAGCTTTGTGCTCCAGTGTGAAATAAATTATGTGGACTTAAAAATGCAAAAATGAAGATGAATGAAACTCTCTCTTGCTTAGCAATCAAATATAAAATAAACATTTGCCTAAAATGATTGTTATTGCTTAATATGTTTTACAAGAAATAAGATACTCTGTTGTACCATTTCTCAGAATATATAATGGTTTGTTTTTCTTCAGTAGTATTTTGCTGATTTCTAAAATATTAAAATAGATCCTTTTTGCCTGTTCAACAGCAATTTCTTTATATTAAAAAAAATGGTTCTAAATACTTTAAGAAAAGAGGTATTTAATTGGTTAAAACACAAACCATTAGTGAGCCTCACAGAAAAAATCTGCAAATGTGAAAACAGGCAGGGAAGAGTACAATGCACATAGTAATTATTGCAATTCATCAAGTCATAGCATATGTATTAGCATTGAAATTACATCACGCAAAGAACACAGACTTTTTACACAGCATGAAAAGATTTTTACTTTGTTATAGTGCAGTGTACAAGTAACTCATTTTATCTCCCATATGAAACATACATGCATGATCTCTCTAAAGGCTCTGTCCTATTTGCTGTTGAATATATTTTATGTAATTCCTAGACAGACTCTTCCAAAGAGAAAATCAGAAAGCAACTGTTCAGATCCCATAATTTAGTATTTTAAAAGATAATAGAAGTACCAAAACTCATATTTTATAATAAGATTTGATTAAAACATGTTCAACTAAGCATGAAATAATGAATAAACTCCAGCCCTGAGACTTTATGTGTACAGTTGTTGCCCTGTAAAGATTCACTGATTGGTCAGAGTAACATCTGGAATGGATCATTCCTTAGGTATTAAGTGGGATCACCTTTATCAAAGGATTATTAACTTTTAAGACCAGTCTCCACCTAAAACTGAAACAATATTGACTTCTAATATAAGTTTTCATGCTTGGCATCTTGTTTCTTTAAATAATGTTTGGAAAATGCCTCCTTCCAGTAAATGTACTCATCTTCATCCTTCTGATTTAAACCAGAGTTCATCACTGATGTTATCTTTATTAAAAAGTAGCAGAAGAGCTAAAAGCATACGTAGCAATTCTGGATAAAGTCACCCAGGTACATGAATTTTTTAATTGCACATGTGCCACGCAATGTATTTTATATGCCAAAGTGTGTCACAATTCCAGCTGCCAGTTCAGGTGAACCAGAGAACTTCAGTTCCCGTGTCTCTCACTTAAACCTGCAGTGAGGTAAAATGGAATTGAAGACTATGCTTTCTATTTTGCTGTTCATTTATAGCTTCAGTATACCTCTTGCTTTTATGATTTTGTGTAGAAAGTCATCGGCTTCAGTAGGGTTTCTCTTGATTTATACCAGTATAAGTAAAAACTCATATTAGCTCTTTTCTCTCACTGAAGATGTTGCCCATGAGATGTGTCAGAATAATGACTCAGGAAAATGAAGTCATAGACTAGACAAGGCTCCCAGAGAACGAGCGGCCTTGCACAGTTCACTGGTCCCCACATCAGTGTGCACCGATCCTGCCGTGACAAGGATTACCTGGGGAGGTGCCTGACATTCTCTGTGCCTGCTCAATCTGTTCTGTGTGGCAATAGGGGTGATAACTGTGTTGTGGACATTTGTCCTCGAAGAGTACATTTCTCATACCGGTAGGCTATTGACTTTCGGTAATTGCAAACTTAGGGAAGATTTTTATTGGTGTGCCAAAGATAAAAGATCTCTTGTCCCAATACCACAGTCTTCCACAATGATTAAACTGAAACTGGGAAAGAGACAAATTTGGTCCCTTTTTCTCACCTATCTGAACAGGGTATTGGTATCTGCCTACATAATCAAAGAAACAGCACATAGAGATTTATTTCACAGTGCGACTTGTGCAACAAAACTGTAAGGCAGCATGTTAATGATAATTTGTCAAGTTTTTTGTCATAACTGGATGCTAATAAGGGATATTAAGAATGAGGAAAAGGAACATCTGATTAATAGCCTTACCTTTAAATGCAATTATATAAAAAATTATTAAAACTTTGTAGAGTCAGTAGTTTTGAAAGATGAATTTAGCCAGCTATATTCCTTGTTTAAAATATAACAAAGACATCTGGAATTATAACATCCTTTGCACAGTGGATGTCATATTACGTTTTTCGGTGATTACGTCAATTTAGTATTTCACGTATTATTAATAATTCCTCATTATGTAAAATTATTACTAAACTGGCAATTAAGTGAATGTGAAGGATCCATATGCTGAAGTGTTTGTAACATTTCAATTATGAACTTCACATCAGATGTCTTCCACTGTACATCAATAACATTAATGAACAATCTTTTTGCCAAAGCCACCCAAATGAGTTCCATTGCCTTATAATGTTTTCACAAAGCCTTGACTACATCTTCATAAATATTTAGATATTATCTTCAAGAGGAATCAGGTAGTCTACTTTCTTGCCCTATAGCAAAAACAGGTCTCTTCACATCCCATTTGTTGTCAAATCTAGCCATAAGCATTTCTGCCAATGGCAAATTCTTGTTTCAACCTGTCTTTATCCACTTGATGTTATGCATGATATTTTACTTTGCATTTATAGTTCCTCTTCATTATTTAAAGTAAAAGGTCTCCTAAGTTAAGCACACTTCCCTTCTCCCCATTACTTTTCAAACACAGGTCTGTTCTACTAAAGTAAACCAAATATTGTTCAGAGAGTAGGTAGGACAATTTGTGTACTGTATATCATGGTGGTATCTTTACTTCTTACTTTCAGTCTATGAACCACACAGATTAATTGTCAACTTTTCTCTAAAAGCATAAATCAAACAATTCTTGAAAGACGAAGAAGATTAAGAAAAGTAATAACTGAATAAAACAGACAAGTACTACGTGTACAAAACTCCCGTCTTATTCTGCTGTGCATTTTCCCTACCAAAGACATAAAAAATATTGCAGAAATGCTCCTCCCTTCATCTTTGGCTTCCTGGTTTATTCCATCTGCAACTTCTGTCATTTGTTCCCTTGTGCTTTGAATCAAAAGACTGTGAGATTACCAGTGTAGCACATATCTTGCCTTCTTCCATTGCAAAAGTTTGACTGATGGTCGTCATTGACCAATGTTGATTAGACACTGGCTGGCTGCTTCTCTCACTTCCTCCTCTTTACAAATGAATGTCCCACTCTGATACTACCTGAGTGGGTACAAATATGAGACAAACAAACCATAGAGGATTTGTTTCCCATTAATCCGTGCTGATGGCTTCCATGTATATGCATGATTTTGTCTTCATGTCCGCATCCAAAAGACCCAACTGATAAAGTAGCATGCTCTTATAACACTTCTATGATATGAGCTAATAGCAAGTGGAGAAACACTAATGTCTACATTTATCCCAACAAATGAAGATAGTAGATTTTGAGGTTGCTTCTTCTTGATTTATCATGCTTGGGTGAGGTCTCTAACAAAGGCTCAATATACGAAGAGATAATTCAGCTTGCATTTATTTTTTTGACTGAGGGTTTTAGGATTTTGCCAGGCCACTCATCGCTTTAATCAAATGATCTCTGCATTTGCAACTCAACTCTTCCAGGAAACTTATGCAGAGGTGGGGATGATCACCTGACACCACTGCCTTGGAGCTCATACTGTGTGGATAAGATGTGACAGAATCCCCAAAAGTCTCCTAGCATGAGCACACTTCATTCCTCCTTTTTTCTATTCACAGACAGGTCCAGTCTTTGAAACTAAATTAAATATTGCTGAAACAATATTCCTAGACACTTTGAGTACTATAAACCAGAGAGTACTGGGTAAGATGAGGGAAAAATATTTTTCCAAATTATGAGGTGGTTAGGTTGGGAGCAGGGGGTTTTGCTCTTCTACAGGGCTAAAAACTGCAGTAATGACTTGCTCTGCATTTAAGGGTTTTTTCTTAGTATATGCTATTGTGTTAGCCATGGCTAGAATATTGTAACTTTGTCAATAAGGTTTTGTAAAATACTAAGCCATCAAGTATCTATTGTGTTGGTGAAGATAATTCACTTTTAAGAAAACACTTTGGCCAGGATTTTTAGAGGTGGTAGAAATTGTAAATTATTCAAATTTTAGATACCTAGCCTCAGATTTCTAAATTGTCATGACTGATTTGTGAAGAGGACATGAGTGGCAACATTACTTTTCAACATCATCTCTTTTTAAGATCCCTTCCATTCCGACCTCCAAAATGAATGCATCCAAAATTGCTCAAAATTTCTACTTTTTTCTCCTTACGTCCTCATTAGATACACAATTCTACATAAGCATTTCTCTGAACTGTTTTATATGCATAGACAACATGATGATAGAAGACATAAACTTGTTCAGGTGTTCCTTTCTGAAATGGAAAATTGTCCTTTCAGAGACTGATTTGAATTTTAGATTGGTTGAATGGTGCACCTTTGCAGTGGCAGCTATTAACCAGAATTTATATTGGCTCTGTCAAAGATCTTCCAGCATCTCTTTGCCAGCCAGCCAAACTGGGTGGTTTGGGAAAGGGAAAAAGGGGCAAATCAAGGTGGTTTTCCTAGAGGAGTTGTGATATGTGCACATAGACAATCTGTTTTACTGTCCTCAATATCCTGTCTCTCTCTCTTTCTTTGCCTTTCACTTATGGACGTCTCACACAGCCAGTCATTCATACGCTAATCTGCCCTCCACTTTTGCTCCCTCAGGTAATAATCTATAGCTTTTTCATGGAAATCCCTTATATCCACCTTTTTCTTTTTCATAGAATCTCCCTCCATGCTACAAACAATTTCTCTTTCGCTTTTGTACTTTCTCCAGTGTCCTGGACTCTTCCAGTCCTGTTCCTTTTGTCTTCAAACTCCCCATCTGTCCGACAACCATGTTTGCTGGATTTGCCATTGTTCCTCCTCCCACTGTCTTTTTCTCTTCCTCTAGTACCTCCATATCCTACACACACAACCATGTGCGTTGTTCATAGAAAATTCATGCAATGTAATCCGTCCTGCCTTATGAAACACGTGGGAATATAGGTGTCATGGACAGGCTGTGTGATCTGTGCAAGGTATGCCTTAAACAGACTGTTCTGCACAGAAAGGGCAATGGTGATCGGCAGCAAGTTCTGTGCAGACGGGACGATGCTGTCTCTCCAACTCCCCGGCTCTGGCAGGAGGCTGAGGGTGCACATATTCACAAGAGGTCACATCGTGGTCACGGCAGATAGAGGGGCAAACCAGCCCTCAGGACCCCCCTACACTCCACAGACTCACTTCAAGAACTTTCCAGATGAGGTGGTGCACATGCTTTGCATAACTCCACCCAATGGATGGACCATCCCCCAAACACACCTTCCAGAATCTTCCAACCAAAACAGTATAAAAGACACCAGATTAAGCAGACATGAACCAGCCCATCACCCAGGACCCATGATTTAACAGACAACTGTGAATAAGTAATTACTGGAAACCGGGGTGATGATACCCCCACCTTCCTATCGTCTTTATCACTTCCATTTCTTCTCTACTTCTTTTCTTCCTCCTTTCCTTATTTATGATATAAGAATTATTGGATAATTATTGGATATATATATGAATATATATAATTAGTGTTACATTCCTGATTGTGTTCATGGTATAAGAATTGTGTGTGTGTATATATATATATATATATATGTAAAGTTGCATTCTCAGTCGCGTTCAGTTCGTGATATAACAATTGTTAGAAAAGTTTATTCTGTTTGGTGTTGGCACAACATAAGGTTTGGGCTTAGATTAGCTAGTTATACCCTTTACCACACAGCCACTCCTTTTTTGTGATCAACAAAGAATTCAACTGGATTTTCTTAGTCACTTGGCATTAATTCCACCTTTGCCCACAGAACCTCGTTGCAGTCCATTTCAGGGCCCAGGGTTACTGATTCAGATTGTAATAATAAGAATAAGAGGAAAAGAAAATGGGCACATTCTCTATTTTTATGTATTAAACTGTGAATATCAAGCATCCCCAAGGAAAAGAAAAAAGTGTTTCTAAAAGGATCCAGAAATACTGTTTGTGTGGTTGCAGCAGTGAAATCACAAAGGAAATTGTCAAAATGAAAGATATGAAACAAACTCTTATACATTGCTTCTATAAAAAGGATGACATCAAAAATATGATCTAGAAGTTAGGCTGATTGAGGCTTGGCTACAATCAGTATGTTATTTTTAGAAATAAGGTAAAGACAAGACATCTGTTTCTGATAGTTAAGCAAAAAGTGTATGTTTGCTAGAGCAGGTCAACATTTCAATTCTGATGAAAAATGGAAGATAAGACTTTGATCAGAAACCCAAATTAGCCCAACTGAAAGCAGCAGTTATTTTAAGCTGTGTGAGATTTTCCTGATTGTGTTTCCCATTATAAACTCATCCTCACATGGGATGTGATGCACCAGGAGCTCTCTTCCAAGCAAAGGAAGGCAGTGTATCATGGGAACCTCCAGGTGTTACATACTGCAGAAGACAAACTAAGACCAGAGAGCCCAGCCCTATGTAACAGGTGGGACATCTGGCAACTGAACAGTAGTGGTTCACACCAGACATGTCCAAACTGACACATTTGGGTTATCAGGTGTGTGATTTTTTTAAATTAGAATTTAAACCTTCTCATAAAACATTGTTCTTGTGAACTTTCAAATTATTAAGAATAAAGAATCTTCCATTTTAAATATATATATTTTGAAATGTTTTTGAAATAAATTAACTAGTCCTTCACTTTTTATTAAGTCCTTTTTTAAAATTTATTTATTTGGGTCTAGTCACTAGTAAACTAATTCAAAAAAAGCCAATTTGAGTTGGAAAATCTACCTCCTGTGATGCTGCCATCACCAGGAGGGCCTTCGGTGATCAGTTAAGTGACCAGTCATGCAAGTTGGAGCTCTTCTGAATTGGCTTTAGCTCACACACTGAACATTTCCAAAGCTGCAACCAGTTGTTTGCAACAGAACTCAAAACACAAAAGCTCAACACACAATAAAAGTATGGTCTTTGTCATACAAACAAAAAAAATTAATGCATCAAATAATTTTTTCCAGAGCAAAAGCAACCCTTCTCTTTACTAATGAGTTCAACACCAACAAACATGGAAATGTGTGGCAAATATCCATGGATTTTCTGACTGCTAGTAACTGATACATGGCTAACGGTGTAAGACAAAATGCTGATGGAATTCTTCCAAGTCTACCCTTTTTTAAATAAGAAGGTACTCATATTTTGTATGACACCAACCTTTTCTTGGGAAGCTAGGTAAATCACAGAGCCTTTGAATCTGTGACGGGTCAATGACAGCATTGCTGTCTTTATCCTGTATCTTTTTAGAACATTAAATGTTCAGGCATTCTGGGTTTTTTTAAAATTGCAATGGAATCAACATTTTTTCCATAAAAAATAAAACCAGCTTGGGTTTTTTTTGTTGTTTTTTTGGGGGGGGGTTTTGACAAAGTCTTGCTGGAATTTATATATATCAGTGTCTTCCAGCTCCCACAGAAGATAATGAACTATCCTCAGAAACAACTGTGACAAACACGTGCTTGAAGGAGTACAACTTATGTTTTGCAACTCAGCCTTCCTGTGCTTGAGCGAAAGGATTTCCATGAGGAATGACACTGTAGGTGATGTGAGAAGTTGCATAAAGGCACTGTTCCCTGTACAGAGTGCTATATTCTTCTGGATCTAAAGTGATAGAACTTTGTGGTGTGGTGTCATATGGACTCACTGGCTTCCATCAGAGATCACTTGGAGGTCTCCGCAAGTATTCTTTGCTGTGGGCTTTGGATATACCTGTGTTTTATTTTGGATGCTTGGCTGTTGGTCTCAAGTGGGGAGGCTGTGAGCAGCCTGGACGTGGCAGTTGCGTTTATGTGGAAAGGTGTTCTTTTGGTCTCCTCTCCTATACCCCCCTCCAGAATCTCAAAAAATTTAGGTGGCCTTTGCATATAGATCATTTAAATTATGTGGACAAATTTATCAGATTTTAACTTTCTGAAATCTAAATTAACATTTTGTTTGGGGTTTTTTTTAACTCTTCCTATTCCATTTATAATCTTATTTGCCAAAAACAGCTCCCTGGACACTGGGGAGATTTTTGTAAGAGTAATGACAGCCTCCATTGATTTTGAGTATTAATTGAGGCTTTAACTAATATTTTATTTTAAAATCAGTCCTCATTTTATATTCAAATCAAAAGGCCAAAACTGGATATTTCCAAGGTGCTCTATGGAACGCTGACATAAGCTCTTGGGTTTATGTAGCACTGTTGCACATCAGGATCCTTTTCATCTTCCACACTATTCCAGCACACCGAGATGAGAATTTAACCAATGAGAATCAATTCATAGCCCAGCTTCCCTGCAATTTGTTTTTCAGTATATGTGATGCAACAACTGTTTGTCAAGTGTGATCCTCGTTACTCAGAGCTCCTGGGTTGGGGGAGACTGGAGTTTCTTCCCTCCTGTTGCTACAGGATGTCTTGGCAACTGTGATTCCCAGCTTTGCAGGTGCAAGTAGCAATTCTTCTCCCCACCTTCTCTGTGGGGGATGTTTTTTTCCACTCTTCCTGGAGGGCGGGAGCATGGCAACAGGGAGTATCATCAGCAACAATCTGCAGCAGAGCTAAGGGAGGAAAGGAAACTCTTTCATGAGAAATTTTAACTAAAGGTGAAAATCCTTTATGCAGAAGGGAAGGAGGCCTTTTTACCTCCCTAACACAATTTTTAGTTAAACTGACTGGCAAACCAAACTACAGCACCCCAAACTGACTTTTAAGTCAAAATCACTGTAATCAGCATGAGTTGCACATTACACACACCTTCCACATACATTTTCCCAATGAAACAGTAATACCAACAGAAAGAGAGTTAGCTGTTAGTAGGATGCTCTCTGAATGGCTGGTTTGGCTGTATGTCATAATGCTGTTTTTCTTTTTATGGAATCGATGAGTCTCAGAAAGCAGACTATAGAGTAACAAATTGGGGACTTACCAGGGGCAAATAAAATATGCCTGATGGACTCCTGACAGAAATAAACAGTGTAAATCAACTTTATTAACCACTCAGACATGGAAGCCAGTTGCGTCCCTAGTGTAACAAGAAAACTGAAGACAAATACCATTTGGAAACTACAGAGGTGTTGCCACCGGCTCTTACAAGGCATGTCAGTCTTGCCCACTCGCTCCTCTGCTCTGCAGCCTGCCTGGAGGCGCAGGACTCTGACAGCTCTGTTGTCCTGCAAGGTGGTCTTGAGCTGCAAGGCGGAAATTACAAAGGCAAAGGACTGAGCTCCTGTTAGTCCCTGCTAGTTGCCTTTGCCAATTAATAATTTCCTCATTGCTCCCTGGGATGCATCTGCACCTAGAGCCCTCTACACAGGGAAACAGTTTTGATCTTGAGCCCACATTCAATTTCCTAAAAATGAAGGCCAAGGCACTATTAAACTGGACAACCTCAACTTCCCAATTGCCTTTATTCATGGGGACAGTTTACAGGTAAACGGAGATATGTGAGACTGCAGTTGGTGTTATGAAAGGACATAGTTAAGCCTAGCTAAAGCTAAATTAATAAAACTTAGCTCAATTTAATAAAATTAAATTAAGCTTCTAATTACACTGTTCACATTGAAAACAACTCAGATATTTAAAAAGAGACTTTTAGTAGTACTAAAATGTTCCTATTTGTTGTTCACCTCCCCTGACCTCTGCCTGCAATCCATGTGTCTCAGAAGAAGGCTTTCCCTATCTGCCCTTCTCAAAGCATACCCGGAAAGCTAGTGTTTTCTCCTGGAGATGCCTATAAAACACTGAAATAACAAGAGGATTTTTGCCCTTGACTGCACTGTCTGGTATCATTTCTAGTACATTATTCTAGCCAAGGAAAGCCTGAAATGAGCTGGCTTTCCTACAGACGTCACAGTCTCTATCATTTCCACTGGCATGTTCATGCACTTCAAAGTGAGGGCAAGTCCTTTTTTAGATTAGACATTCCCCTTTATAGATTTATTTCTCGTTGACTCTATAATTATACAATTAAAGCTAATATAGGTAATTTAAACATTTAATTTATTTAATGGCATTGAAGCAAGTGCTTAAGGTCAGAGGAGAACTGAGGACCTAGAGACTCTCAGAAGTCATGATTCATGAGTGATTTCCAGACTGTGGTGATAGTTAGCTGGGTGACATTGGAAGAAAATGACTAAAGGTCTGAGAAAGACGCTGCCAGGAAAACATATGCTGCCAGAGGTACATGAGAAACCTGTGAGAAGTAGTCTTGCTCATGTGAAAACAATACATTTTAAAGTTTATTTTAAAATAGAATAAGACAGGAGTCCTGAATCCTTATTGTAAGGAAGGCTTTCACTAGAACAGCTCTGTTTGGTTTTTCTGTAGAAAATACCAATATAAACCATGTCTGAAAACCCGGCATGTCTCCTGGAACAGCAGCTTAGGAAAGCAGACTAAAAGTCCCAAGAAAAACATTCGTATAACATTAGACCCTCTGAAGGGCTGAGCATTTGCTAGTGAAGTGGAAGTACATTAATACATTAAAGATGGAAACAAATGTGAAGAGTAAATAAACACACAGAATCCAAAAATTTATTTTCATTCTACTGAAACACATGTCATAGACGCAAACATGTAGAGAGAAGTGCCTACTCAGGAAGCATCCCTTCTTGTGTATATATATTTGTTCCTATTCCTACAAAACATCTCTGCATCCTGCATCTCAGACGTGGTGGGAATCCATGGTGAGTCAATGATGTGAGAGGCACCTGCTTTCAATATCTTCCTGTAAAATGCTACTGGAGGAGCCCGTAGTAAGTGCTTGTTCTGCAGTGTCTGCATTGCCTTCCTGCAAGACCGGTGAGGAAAAAAGCCGTCTGGGCACTCAAACCTGCAAGTGTACAAGCTCACTTGTACCTGCCTTGCTGCCCTGTGTCCCAGAGATGAGACCACTTGGGACTGGCTATGCCATTGGATTCAAAATTAGTTTGTCCTAATTTGTTCTCTACTGTGCTCTTCTATGAAGGAGAAGAGCCTGAACAGGGTCTGTGTCTTATATCACACCCAAAGGCAGGTTAGACTAATGCTCTACTGAATTGTGAAGGGAAGGAAGTTTTGATTTTGAGGACATTCAGCTGCAAAGTCCTATAGATGCACAGGGAGTCAGACACTAAAGTTTAGTGTTTCCAAAAAAATGCCTGGAATCCCTGCTTAGGACATGTTGGGATGGCCTGGACTCTGTGACAAGGGAAAGACAGAAAGAGGTATTCAGTGCAGGAAAGCACCTCAGACCCCTGCAAGAAAAAAGACTTTCCAGAGTCCCACAGATCCGTAAAGCCTGTTGTCAGTCTGTAGTAACTCACAAGTCAGCATAAAACTATCCGTCAGAAATCCTCTCTCTCTGTTCTCAGGCTACCACAGTATCACTCTGGCATGACATATCTTACATGAAGAAGTACCAAAACCTGTTATACACATATTTTCTCTGTGGATATGCTTAACTCATAAGGACAATTTGGCCTTGCTGCATGAACTGATAGAGGATGATAGCTGATCAATGCAAAGGTTGTGTTGTTTGTAAGCGGTTGCAGAAGAGTGGTCTGCCCTTATGAGCCATCTGAGAAGAACAGTGGCTTTCTCTGCACTCCCAGGATCTGGTTGGTAGCCCAGTCTTGGAATACTTTGGTTCTTAAGGTTACTGGTAGTTTAATTCGCATGCATGGAATAACTCTAACCATATGTCTGTGGGATTCTACAATAGCTAATTTGGGAGTGGTACAGTATTCAATCACAACAGTCTTGGCTATACTCTATTAGAAAGTTCCCCATTACAAATCACAAAACTTATCCAGAGATAGTTTTTTAGGGTTGTTTTTTTTTTTTTTAAAAACAGTGCTTTTGTTTTAGAACAGCAAGGTAACACATACTAAAAGCCTTTCAACATTAGGTGGATCAGATCAAAACATAAATTAAGACATTTGTCATAATTTATCAATTTATGTAGATAATATTGCTGTGTAAAATCAGAATGGGATAAACTGATAGTCATTCAAAATTGTCTTTCCTCAAAACCAGTACAAACTTACGCAAGTCCTTTCTAGAAATGGCTTCAATAAAATTAAATAATAAACCAAAGTAAACTAAAATAAAAATGAGATTAAGGCAGAGTGCAGCCCTACTAACCCTAGCACCTTACAGAACATCCACCTTTTTCAATATCATCTCATATTGCCTAGCTCGGGTCTTCACAGCCCCTTTCTGGTGTGCACCAGAGCCTAAGACACAGCACCAAGGACATCCTGATGAAGATTAATATCTTGGGGGCGGAGGGGGCCAGAATATTAATAAAAGAAAAGAAAAAAAATCCAAAGACTACACTGCCAAGAAAACATTCATCTGCAAACTAAAGGGAACACCCAGCTCCTCACAGGCAGGTTAAAAAAAGTTAAACTTCTTATGTGTAGGAGGAAGACACTTTCACCCACAGACAATTCTTCCCTTTTCAGCAGCCCAGGAGGGAATAGAAAAAAGCATTAGCATAATTCAGGTCAACACAAATAAGAGACAAAATAGGAAAATTTTGGCTGATATCTGAAAATGTGCATTTCTATTCTGGCAAGAAAGAAAATGCAGTCAATGGATTTCTGTAGGTTAAAAACATTGTAGTTTACAGTGCTGTCCTGGCCATATCACTTCCACCAGAGGAGCACAGAATATGCCAGGCAAGCTTTGGCTTGGGCAGAGCTGTCAGCAGTGACAGAGGAAAAACATTGTACTCCTGTGTAGGCTTTTGTACTGTGATATTTACTAGTATCCTTACAAACTGATTATATGAGAGGTTGTTTCTGGAAAAAAAATAGTTTGAAAGGAAGAAGAACAGAGAGCTGCCAGATTTTCTTTAATTTACATTCCCCATTCTAGAGTTTCTTAACTGTGTCTACGCAGAGATGCTTTTCCTTTTTTTTTTTAATATCTTTATTTTTCTTCAGTTTCTCTCCTCTCTAGTGTAAAGCATTTCAGCAATTTCATTTAAAGAAATCTGTGGGAGGTCAGAGGAGTTGTGGTCAGTGATGCTACTCAGACAGAAAAAAAGAGGAGAAAACAAGTGAAGACTTGTTACCCCAAGGCTTCAAGGTTGCAGCATAATTTGGAAACTAATTCTGTGCAAATGTACTATACATCACATTTGACTTGCCTGTGCTTGCAAACACACACACAAAAAAATGGTATAGGTGTGTTGGGAAAGGAAGTGGAATGGCACAGTGGACTTTTTAGGGTTGAAAACTAGGATATAAGATGTTAAGTGGTGTGAGGTAATGTGTCGGCTTTACCAAAGAAAATGTTAGCATTTTGGAAACAGAGTGGGTTTCCTCTTCAGAAGTCCTAGCTGTGGTATCTGGTCTGTGACTCACAACACATAGCCAGAGGGGCCACCATAAATGAGAATAACTAAGCAGCAGATACTTCTAATTCTTCTTCTTTTAATTAATTTTCATCCTTTGCAGAACAGGGTATGGCAAACTTGGCAAAGGGAAGAGTAAAGAAATGGAAAACCTGTGTATGATGATGTTGTATCTATGAACTGGGAGCATCCTCTTCCAACACAGTTTTTACTGGGGTATGTGGTGACATGCATCCTCTTGAGCAGAGTTTCATACAGAGTTTCAAAGATTATCTTTAGCATCTTGAATGGCACTCAGAAATTGAACTGAAGGTCTTACAAGAGTCTTACTGATTTATAGTTTTAGGTATCAGTATATATAGGGTAGGATGGAATGGAAAGGAAAGGAAAGGAAAGGAAAGGAAAGGAAAGGAAAGGAAAGGAAAGGAAAGGAAAGGAAAGGAAAGGAAAGGAAAGGAATGGATGGGTGCTTGATGCACCCCAGCAAGCAGGTTGCCCTCCTGGCTGCCAGGACACGCTACTGGTTCATGTTGAGCCTGCTGTCGACCAGCACACCCAGGTCCCTTTCTGTGGGGCTGCTCTCCAGCCACTTCTCCCCCAATTTATGCTGGTGTCCAATGTTAATCTATTGTAGGTGCAGAATCTGGCGTTTGGACTTGTTAAATTTCATCCCATTAATTATTGCCCAATGCTCCCATCTGTCTAGAGCATTGTGCGGTGTCTGTCTCTAGTGTGACTCCCAGGGATGCCTTAAAGATCTTTGAATACATTGTGCATACGTATAGAAGCCCAGGCCGTTTCAGGAGCCTGCCTACTGCATCATAAAAGGTGTAATCCCATTCCAACCAGTCAAGCTGCTCTCCGGAACTGTGGAAGAGAATACAGTCATCATTAGCAAACTATGGATTGATCCCATCATAAACAATTTCCATTCAGTTGGCCTTGCTTAACTTTAAACATCTACTCCTTGGATACCTATATCTCTGATAGTCAACACAGGTTTTACAATTCATCCAGCCTCTTTTAGGCTGTTGCTTTACGATGACTCAGACCTAAAGTGTGCCTGTTTATGTAGAACAGAGGCAGATATCTGCAGCTGATCAAATTAATGCTATCCTTGGCTTTCACTAGGATACTGATATCCTATGATGCTTTCAGAATATCTTTAAGCATACTGAGGTTCATCATTGTATAATGTATCATCAAAACTTTATCGCATTCACCTCTAGAAAGTATCTCCATCCTATCACATATAGATGGAGAAGATCTATGCCATCCTGAATGCGGCTTTTGAAATAATGCTTAGCACTTATAGGCCTTGATATAAACTCTGCAAAAGCCAGTGGAAAAACTCTTGTTTTCCAGGTGGGGCTGGATGAGGGTCTGTATAATACTTTCTATATGTAATACCCGTAGTCATTTAAAGAACAAGTACATGATCCCATTTTAGAAAAAGTTAAATTCAAGTTAAGACCTGCAAAGGGAAATACTTTTTTTAAATATCCGCAAATTCAGGGTGCATATCTCGAGACAGAAGACCTGTGTCTGACAGGAGAAGCTGAGTGTCTTAAAACTGTACTGACTTCAGTTGGAATGGTGAAAATTTAGCAGTTCAGATATTCATGTTCTTTGGGTCTAGAAAAATTAAAATATTAACTGTATTTAAAACAGTAAGCCAGAAGAGGAGAAGGGAGTGGAAACATGGTCTTTTTGCCTTCATCATTCAGACCATCCTGCCTCTTATATTGCCAGGTCAAGAAAATGCTAAACTTCAACATATTACATAAAAATTCTAATTAAGACATTTTAAAATCAATCAAATCTATAGAAGGGACATATTACAATGCAAATATTAAGTACTCCCAATTTCTTAATAAGGCAAAAGTCCCCCTTGCTTCCCAAGAGCCTAAGAGACCATGAATGGTTTCATGGTTCAGCCCAGTGATATCAAAGCATACCTTATTTGTGTGCCATCTTTGGACTACCAATAACCTGAGTTTCCATTTTTCCAAGTACAAAAGTAGCTCATGTTGGTGATTTAGTATAACAATACAAAACCATTCAAAACTTTATTTGACAAGCAACGTTCAAGAGGCCAGATTCTCTCTTCTCCTCAAATACTGGTAAATTTATCACCTCAAACAGTGACAAATAAATAAATTCCCAGGCTATTCTCTACTGATGTTTCTAAGCATATGTAACAATATAGATCAAGTGTGAGGACTTACAGTCCCATCAAATGGCCTGGGAAGATGTGAGAAGGTAGCCTGTTGCCTTCAGTTTCCTGCTGGGTATCTGACTAGGCTGCTTAGTTGCTTCCTGGAGTGCTTTCAATCTCAACTTGTTTGAGTGCTTCAGTTTGCAGGTTGCTTATTCAATTCACCAATATAAACAAACAAACAAACAAACCCAAAATTGCTGATCTTTTGTTGTTAAGATGGGCTTGCACTTTTGTTTCTTTCACATAATTTAGAAAAGCTTTTTAGGAGGGGGAGACATTATTTCTACCTTTTCCTTCTTAAAGCCAGTAGCACAAGAATCTGAATAAGTAAAGCCATTTCTTACCTGGGGATAAATGCTGTAATTCTTAGCAAACGGGAATTAGCATATGGTCTGTTGGCATTCTGTTCTCTGTGAGGCAGTAGCATTGAGAATATGGTATAAAAATGTAATGGGCATCTGAAGCATCTATACCTAAAGATCACAAAGCAGTTTAATTCCAAACAAGAATAAGGTTTGTCGCTCATAGCTGTTATTATTCTGTTTCATATGGATGACTAGAAACCAAGTACTAAATAATATAAAAATAGAAAAACTGTGGCAAAGTAAGAGTTTCTGATCGCTATCCTGAACATTTTCCTCCATATTCTGTGTTGTCAGATAATCTTTGATGGGTGAAGATTTTCTTTCCAAGAGAAGGCAGGTCTAGTTTATTACACAAAGCTAAATTCTGTACTTGTAAATTTGTCTTTTAATCTTATTCCCAAAAGTTCCTATTTTTTATTATTTTACCGTTAAAAACCCTTTGGTGATCAAAAAAATGGTCAAAGTCATGGCTAGATTATGCAGTGAAACATCTGAAATATGTCCCTGTTCCCCTGAAACTGAATTTGGTGTAACCTTTGTGGTGGCTTTCAACGTACCTCAGTCTATCAGACATCTGGCTCTTGGTGGTAAAGCAGGTATTAATAATGGACAGTAAGTGCAGACTGCAGTGAAGTTGTCGGTGTTCTGATATGGAGATATGGACTCCTCTGTATTTTGTTTTCCTTTAAGAAGAAGTTAAGACATTTTCCCCCTCCTGCAGTTATTTATCATCACCTTAATGCACGAATCACATTGAGTTGCATTGCTCTGATTATGCACAAGCATAATGTTAAATGTTGTGATATGAAACATAATTTATTTCTCCAGTAATTCGTTTCAGTGTTTGTGTGTGAAGATTTTGCAGGCTTCTGACTTTCCAGGCTGCAAATTCTCTCTCTCTCTTTCTCCTATTGACCACTTGTTAAATCTTTTTGTTTGTTTCCCACCTTTCCCCTGGGACCCACAGACAGACAGCCTTGCCAGATTCATTTTCTGATCAAAGCTGTTTGATTTGGTCAATTTTGCCACATTGGAGACGTTCTCTATTACAGAGATAAATAGCCTTGGGCTAACTGTCAACGAAAACTTGTAAGCTAATAAATTATTCCAATTTCTTCCTGCGAATTTCTCTGGAGACAGCCCTAGGAAATACACTTTTTGATTAGTAAATTTCTCTGTGTGTGTGTCTGGACATTCAAATGTGTCGACTTTGATTAGCACCATTGCTTTTCAAGTAGACGCTGGCTGAGGGGCTGTCAGTTGCC
>NW_010137947.1:61917-72560 GCF_000699245.1 Pterocles gutturalis
AACCTGTTTCCTTTTCCCATTTCTCAACATGTCCTTTTTCCTCTTGTTTTATTTTGACTACACCCTTGTAATTGATTTGAAGAGGAATGCTATTTGAAAACTAGTAGTACAGTATTATTTATTTCAGGGGTTTAATGTTGCAAGTGGCTTAGGTGAAGAGCATTGCTGTGAACCCACAATCCCAGGCTACCACTTTAGGGACCCACCTACAAGGGCTGAGTTGACTGAAGACTGCTGTGTCATGTACCTCATTTCTTGCTTACTGATACTTGGAGGCTGCGTTCGTTGCATGCAGATATTGCTGCCCAGTTAGTACCATAAGGGTGATGTACAGATGATGCGCAGTTCTTAAGGTGTGGAGGGAATGCAGGGACATTGTGTGGTGCTGTGGATGGTATCAGTTCAGAGGTAATGGTAGCACTCAGGCATTCAGGCATTTTGTTTGCTTTCCCCTTTCTTTCTCAACTTTCTTTCACAACTTCCCTCTTTACTGTTTATGGGAGATAAGCACAGGTGTGTTGTGGGAGCAGCACTGGAGGAGCAGAGGCAGGCGGAATAACCACCTCCCAGTCTTAAACACTGTATGAAGACATAACATTTTCGAGGAAATGAAACAGTCTTACCATATTTCTGAAAAAAAATATAGACTCCTAACCAACCTCAGCTGTTTATCTAAGAGACGTACTCTTCCCTGGCATATTTTTCTTCCTGAGGACATAGTAAAACAATAATCCAGTAACTTTTTCAGTGAACTAACTGTCATCCAAATCAATAATAAAAACGTTTTGAGTTTGTTTTCTATACATCTATTCCCCCTACTGGTGATATTTATTTTTATTTGGGTACCAGAAAAAGGAAAGAAAGATGGAAATGAAAGAGAGATTAGCAACAAAAAGAAAGATGAGACTGGGCTAATTTGAGGATTTTTTAAAGTGTCATAATATTTTCCTCATGAGATTTTGCTGTACATTGTGCAGCCTGTACAACATGGAAGTCAAAGCATACAATGCCATTGTCAGTGCAGTGTATGAATTTACCTCCACTAAATTCATCACCAAAGTTCACAACTACTTTAGCAGAACTAGGATTAAAGCCTATATTTATACTGTTTCTGCTCTCAAGTATGCTTTCGAAGGGATACAAAGACCTAAGGCAAGTTCTGGATGAATTTTACTACCGTGTGAGAACCCAAGGTCTGGGATTCCCTGAATTTTAAATAATATCTCATTATTAACCTACAGGTCTGTGGCGTATCTGCACAGGGCCAAATTCCCTGTTTGCTAACATTAATACTCCCAGCATCTTTCAAATAAATTGTCATGCAAGTTCAAAAAAAAAGCTCTACAGTTCAAATCTCACTAAAAAAATAATTTCAAACAAAAATGTTTGTTAAAGTATTTACCCAAACATTTTAGATTTTATCTTTTGCTAATACTGGGACAAAATTCACCCAGCTCCTCTCACTATTGTGTTTGATAGACTGATGGACGGGCAGAGGGAGCCTTTGAATGCTCTCTTCTATTTTTAAATTATGTGTTTGGCATTTCTAAATCATCTATGTAATTCAATTTTACTGACATGAATTTTTATGAAAAGAAATTTGCAGTTGTCTAGTAAGTATTCACAGAGACAAATTTTTAAATTTGCACATGGAAGTAATCACATCAGAAGCACCTACATGCTCACCTAATCAGAGAGCAAAATCAGCCCAGTGCAACTGGTTAAACCCATCATAGGAGCACAACACACTATAGAAAGTGAATAATCACAGACTAATCACACCCAACAAGGTAACTCTTTAAAAGCTCTACTGATACCATCTCAGATAACTGTTTACTTAATAACTCAAAGAAAACTGTGACCTGTTAATGGATGGCCTGTGACCAGTACAAGAAATTAAATGCAGCTAATTTATGTACCTCTGCTTTTCAGGAGCAAGACATAAGTCTCAGAAGGCACAGCACAGGCCTGTCACTATAGAGAGACAACCTCAAGGGAACCTGGTGAATGGAGAAAACATTTGGTTTATGCTTTTAGTTTGTTTCTTCTTGATATTTAAAGAAGTCTTGAAACATACTTTCTTTAATTTAAAGTGTATTCTTCTCCTATTCTTGCTTTAGAGATCCAGGTCTTACCTTACACAAAAAACAATAAGACTCAGTGTAAGAATAAAGTCACAAAATGGGAAAGACTTTACAAACATTGGGGGTTGTTCTTTTTTTTTTTTTTTTTCAATTGTTTATTGTTTGCACTTGCTCACATTTAGCTGCAGTGACGACATATTACAGCAAGGCAAGGTTTATTTGGTGCTACCCTTCTGGTTAACATCCAAGGACTCACAATACTGTGTCTTGTTAGACAGACTCCAAAGCAAGTTATCCAGCAATGGCAGAAAAAACAGTTGTGAGTCTTACAATAATTCTAAGGTGAAATCAAGTAGAAATATCTTCTGTATACATGAAGAGAGATGAAAAAGGAGAAATGTGAGAGGACAAGCCCAATACAATCACTATAGATTGCTTCACACATCTCCGTTATCTCAACTGCTGCTTGACACCCAGAGTGTTTCAGAAGCTAGTAATTAAAATAACTTATTTAGGAAATCTGCCTTGCTGATTCTGCACACATGCGTGTATCAGCTAATTAGATTTCTAATTCACATACATTGTGCCAGAAGTTTTTTAGCTCTGATTTACAGCCACAGATAGGGAGTTTGGGTTTGTACAAGACGACTCACACCAGACCAGGACACTAGGTATCTTAAAGTAAAATACAGAAAGGGGAAGGGTCCTGAAATATCACAAGGACATATTTTTAAAGCTCCCATGCTGCTGCCCTCTGTTTCTTCGTGCTCCTGATCTCTCCATTCCTGTGTCAATGTGTTCCATCCAGTTGGGTTTTCATTAAGTCCTAGAGTTTTCCTCTGAGAAACACTGAGAAATTTTCTTCATCACATGGGCCTTGCTGCTGGTTTTAGACATGCTAAATGAAGACTGTCAAATGCCACCATTGTCAGATGCAAAGGTCAGTATTTCCACTATCAACCTGAGGGGAAATACTACATTTAATTTAATTTTTTCTTCCACACATGTCATACCAACTTGAAACACTATTTGAAATGTTAGCCACATGTTTTAAACTGATTTTTTTTTAGCTAATCTACCATCTTAAGTCCATCTTTGTAAAGATTTACAGAGTGCACCTTGAAAGCAATGACAGGGGTATATTTAGATCCCTTTTATGTTGAAGGTCTAATACCTTTTCTTTCCAAAGCAAGTAATCACAAGTTGCACAAATTGTGCTGTGCACCATTAGCCCATTGTTTTCAATATAATACTGTTGTTTCCTGCTCTGATATAACTGATCTTTCATCATATGTGTTCACCAGTAGACCTACAGGGATATATTGGCTGAGTGAGGGCTTCTTCACATGACAGGCTGCAGAACAGAGTCATTAAAACCAACAAGTTAAGGGTCTTAGAGGTAGTATATTTTACCTTTTATCTCCCAAAGAGGGAGTACCAGAAGTAAGAACCTCTCATGGTCTCTCTCTAGTCTTGGAAAAGAGTGTTGTTTGATGAGACCTTTATCTTACCTTTTCCCTAAGTGAGAAGTCAAAAACAGAGACAATGATGCTCCTAATGCTGCTTTTGCAAGCATCTTTAAGTGGTTAGTGTTTTGATTCATCCTCTCGTTTCTCCTATGCCAAGCACACGAGTTTCAGTGACAGCTTAATCTCAACCAGTGGTGCATTTTGCTCATTTCAGTGAGACCAGCAAAGCATAGGGGGAGAAGATATCACTGTAGGAGAAGGCAGTGGTTAATTATCCTGTGCTTCATGAAGATTGCTAGCAGTCAGTAGGTATGGGCTCCACACTTGTCTGTGCTTTCCTTTTGGATGTTATCCGCGATAAAAAAGGAAGCCAATGAAGTACCTACTTTACGGCTCACACTGGGACCTGTGGATGGAAAGCACTACCTAAGGGCAGGGTATTTTTTGCAAGAAAAAAAAAAATACAAACATGAAAAGCATAGAAAATGGCATTCTATGTTTTTCCTCTACAATAAAGCTCCCTGGAAACAAGCCAGTCTTTAGCTATCCAGGGTATTCTGTGGTATTAAAAGGTAAAAAGATTGAATACTTCATTTGCAATTACAAAACACACTTTTCCACAGCATGATAGTGCCACGTCCTCATTAAATGAACTGCAAGCAGCAAATGACACTAGAAGATGTGTTACTTTGGCCTATTAAATACAACTGCAGAGCAGACAATTTTATTCCAGAAAAATAAATAAATCTTAGCAGTAACTTTAGTAAGCTAAGCTCTACTCTGTAAAAATGCATAAAAATGTGTGTAAAAATGAATCTGAATCCATAAAATCTTTCTGCTGCATTTAGCCTAAGATCACATTTTTAGACACGAGGAAATAAGAAACTGTAATGGTACAGTAGCTGTGTGTCCTCATTATATTAAAATAAAATGTTATTTGGACCACTTGTGTTCCACTAGAGTGCTGTGTGTAAGAAAGTGTTCATGCTGATACAAACAAACGGTCCAACATTGCCTTTCATGAAATTACAGTATCTGATTTCATCAGTTGCTACACATGGCAGAGAGAGATAACTAATTAACAGAGAACTCCCTATGAAAACATAATTCTAAAACATTTTGGCTTCACCTTTCAGCAGATGTACTGGAAGAGATACTACAGGAAAATGAATCAAGCCAATTGAGTGATGGAGTGATGGAAAAAAGAAATTTTTTTTCATACTGCAGATATTTTTGTCATCATGCTAATAAATCTGAACAAAATCCAGCACTAATATGTTCAAAATAGTAGTCCAATAAAGTTCAGCTGGAGTGTCTACAGTTAAGCCTGATTTTTCAAAAATGCTGAGCATCAAGTAGTTTCTGTTAATTTCCTTACAGGGAAGGAGCCACACAGAGAACAAATAAAGGTGGGTGGAGCTGTCACCACTTAGGCGTCTGGAGAAGAAGCCGAGTGAGGGAGTCTGTTTAGGCCAATTGATCATATATACAAACATTTGCAGCCAAAACTTCAGCGAGGAATGTATTCCTTTGTTCCTGCAGCACCTTTTATTTTCTACATTAAACAGACAAAGACAATATATTGCCCAGACATGACACTGGAAATCAAGAGGGGTCCACTCTTAGCCCCCTGGTTCCTGGCTCCAGACAGCCAGCCCAACAAGGTATTCCTTGCCTTCCTCTGCCTTCCTGTGGAAGCAGCCTGCCCTGCTGGGAAGTGGGGAGACAAGTGCTCTCCATGGTCCCCACTCCACTGAGATGTTAGGGGATCCACCTCTTCAGCAACCAAGGAAAGACTCAGAGGGAGCTGACTGGAAAACACAGCCAAGTCCGTTTATTACCTCTTACCCTAAAATGCAAGGCTGAACAATCATCTCTCACTCTCTTTTGCATCCAAAAGGCCTCTTTTCTGGTGTTAAGAACAGTAAGATGTGAAATCTCTGGAACTACAAGTGTTTCCCATATGTTTGCTGACCATGGTAGTCTGGAGAAAGGTTAGAGAGCAAAGGTGAGGGACACCCACACGCACTGTACTTACTCCTGGTGTATGGTCAGATGGGTCTAATTTCTCTGGGACAAGCAAAAGACTACCAAACACAGGTCCTGGATGGATGTATTCAAAAAAGTGCTTGTGGTTTTAAAAATATAATAGTTCTGCCTTCTGTGACCTGTTCCAAATGACTTCTACATCTTAGGGTATCTCACATCTTCCTGAGCTTGTTCTCCTGCTACAGGAGATTTCTTTCTGCAGACGTAGATCCTCTTGTTACAAGCCTACAACTAGACTGCTGCAACTTGGTGAAGGCCCATCTGTTCCTTCCGCACTTTTGCAGGCTCTTGGCACTCCTAAGTCAGTGTGGGCTGAGGAGTCCTCCAGATCATCCTCTTTAACCTCACAAGGCACCATCCCGTGAAGACATCCTGCATAATGCCTGGAGTGCTCAGAGGGGCTGAGGCTTACCCAGAGATATGTCCTTTGGCAAGCATTAACAAGATCCTTTCAAACAAGATGCAGACAGGTGGCAAGAGGACCCAGAGGCTCTGAAGTCTCCCTGAGCCCATCATGCATTTGCAAGATATTCTTCCTGAACTTCATTTCAGTTTCATTATGTACAGACTCGAGATTAGTGAAGTTTATCTTCAGGAGTCTCGGTAAAAGGCAAAAAAAATATTCAGTATTATTAAACAGCAGAAATTCAGTATTATTAAACAGTAGAAAGAATAGAGACCCAGGATTGTAAATATGATGGTTATCTGGCAAAACTTGAGTGAGAAATACCTCACGGAATGAGAACATGAATCGTCAATAGCAATTATATTTCATCCTACTGTGACCAGATATTCTGATGTTAAGTGGGTTTCTGGAAGGCGTGTTGAGTATTTTTCTTCTTTTCTTCCTGCACAGGAAAAGGAAAGATAAATAAGGGAATGCTGTAAATGCATTTTTAAAGTTTAACATGTTTAGCCTTATATTTTTGCCTCATCTTCAACCTGATTCTGAACTACAAGGATTTTCACAAATATGTTTTTCTGACAGTTACAGCATCAGTCACATCCCCTAGAAATAGATAATCTTATCTGTAGCTCAAGTTTAACATAATTTTTTAAAGTTGAGATGAAGTATGCCTTTGTGCATGCTGGAGGAGATTATTACAAATGTGCCAGATGGACACTAAGGAGAAAATTCAAGATAAAACATTGCTGTGTATTTTTTCTTATTTGAAGATATGGCATGTCCAATCTAAATAATTTATGTCATATATTATAGCCAGATTCACCCCTTTGTGTGGTTGCATTGAGCTGCTTTGAGCAGCACAAAGGTACTGCAACATACTGGTCCATCAAAAGCAATTTGGATTAATTTTGCAAGATGGTGCAAAATAGCTAGTATCTCCAGCAGTTTGTTTCATCCCTCATTCCATCAGTTTGTCTGCCTTCTCTGTCTGTTTTCTGTCCTCTTCCATCGAAACCCCAGCCTCCTTTCGGTTTCCAACACCTTTATTTAACTATCCCCATCTCTTTCTGCCCCATTTGTTGACTTAATCAGATGCAGTATATGCTTACTGAAAATAAATACCTATACCCAGTGACCATTGTTTTCCAGTATTTTCTTTTAGCAAAAGTTTACCCTTGAGCAGATACTGCTGCATAGTAACTTTTTCAGAGTTGGGGAGGAAGACTTGTCCTTGTGGCTGACTCATTTCCACTGTTCACAATGGAAATGAGGAGATGGAGTTTTCATGTTTTCTGCAGCTATGGAGAGAAATCATATGAGGAGCCACAGTTTTGGATGATGCTGTCTTTCGTAACCTCAGCCACACTAAGACTAACACATGTCACATGGTATTTTTGAAACAGTCACGTAACTGGAGGCAGTCTCAAGCTCACTGATAACAATAGGAGTTTGTAAACATTTTGGACGAGTTTACAGAGAATATCTGGGAACATGGTCACTAACATTTAAAATGTGTGCATGTATCTTCAGTTGTGAGCACCATACAATATTTCAGCAAGTTCTAACTAGATGGACGTGCAAAACATCTTTGTGGCTTTCTGATAAGAAAGAGAAGAGAATGTATGAACAGAAGAGACTTGGTGTGGGTGCTCATTTTCATACTGTAGCCATTTTTATTAGGTCTAACAGATCTATGTTGAAATCTCAGATAAAAATACTTTTGCATACAAGAGTGAGAACTCTAGTTTGAAGGAGACACACTGTATTTTTTACCCATGACAAAGACATGGGGTGCTTATTTTGACTTAGAAATGCAGTTCAGCTTCAATTTTTGTGTCACAGGAAATGGTGCTTCATAGCACTGAAAAGAGGAAAGGCTTCTTACCCAGATGGAGTGTGTATCAACTCAAAGGTGATTTTTCCTTCAGATATTTGTTACTGGCTTCAGTGTGCCCTTGTTAAAGTATGAATGTTGGGCTTGATGCCTGTGCCATTTGTAATACCTTTGGTCTTTTTAATTGCAGCTTGATGGGATGAGGTGGGAGAGAAAAACACTTGAAGGGCTTACTTTCTTTCGGGTAAAGAATAGTTGACTGTTTCTTGGCCTGCTTGCTTATTTGCTTTGTCTTAGTCTTTGTTAAAATTTGAGCATTATGATCACCTTATATGGTAGTTGTCTGCTAGGGGTCTGCTAGGGGTCTAACCTTGCAAGCGTATTTACTACTCACATTCCCTTTTGCACCAGTAGTTTAGTACTACTAGAGCACACCAAATTTTTCTATGAGAAATAATATGGAGTGTTTAAATATGCAGTCTGTTCAAATCATTAGGGAAAGTCTTTTCTTCTTTTTTGTGTCTCCCATCCTCTGTTTCCAAATCTGACTCCTAGTTGAAGAATGCCTTGGTGGGGGACACTCCACTGTACCCACATGTTCTGTGTTGCATACCCCCACATTGCACCCTGTCCCTGCTTCCAAGCATAATGGCCCTGTAGCCTGGGTTAGCCCTGAGGGGTAGTGCCAGAGCAACACCAAATCTGGCAACAGCTCACAAGTTTGAGTGCCAGGTGGCTGTATACATGTATGAGGTTCATCTTCCTGTATTGTTTGAGATGAAGAATACTGTAACTCTAGATGGTGAATTTCAGCAGTATAACACTCCCTACTAAACATTTATATTGCTCCTCTGAGCTTTACCTGCTTGATAATCTGCACAAGAGTTTACTTGTTAACAGTTCTCTAGAACTGTGGTTACATAAATAACAGATGATCCAGCAGACACATGATGATATTTTAAAAGCTTGGAAATAAAAATGTCATGGAAGAGGAAGCACCTTTTACTGATTTTAGACTCTCTTCCCCAGCTGTAACTGAAATAGGGCTTTTTTCTTTAATTTCTTTTTACATCCTGTTTTACAGGCTTCTCTCTGCCATTCCAGAAGAGGCTGGGGTCCTGCTCCAGCAAGGACATAGACATGTACCTGACCATGCAGGCTGTGGGAAATCAGCTTTTCAAATATGAACCATTGCAACCATTTACACAGGCTAAACCCAGAAAACTGTAGATGCTTGAAGAGCAGTGTTGAGACAGAAGCTGAGAAGATCCAACTCAGTCTTTAGCATCCTAGGGTCACCTGTGTAGCACTGTACCAAGGCTCACCCTGAAGCCCAGGGCACCTGTGGTATCTAAGCATTTATTTTAGGAAATGCATTTCCTAAGGAGTAAATTGGAGATACGCGTAATGAGGTTCTTCCAAATACTGTTTCAAAGTAAAGTAATACCCATCCCCACCATAAGGAAAATAAACCTGCTTAAAGCCTTATGTGTCCTTAATGCATCCTGCAACCAGCATCATTCTTGAGGTCTCATCTTCTTAATTAATCCATAACTGACTGGGATCTGGGTGCAAGCACAGCATAAGTTCAGGACTTTGGATTCAACTAGTTTGCCTTTGGGTAAAATCGATAATCTGTCCAGTTTCCTGTTTACCCGAGGATCTTTGCTGGTATGTCTATCCAAAGGAGAGGATGAAAGGGCCAAATGAAATCTGGAGGAAGGGAAAATAAGTTGAACTCTAAGCCCAGGCTTAGATGGCTTGGGATGCCAGAATACCCACAGTAGACTGGCCGAGCATAACCTGTTACCACAGGACTCAGCACAGGAGGTGTCCTCAAAAGGGTCTTGAGTGAGGTGAATCTATAACTACAGAAAATGTTTAAACTCAGAGCTGACACCCCTTTGCACCCTCATCTTCATGCTTACTAAATTCCTGACTCATTCCAAATCAGGACGGCTACCTGCTATCATCCTCCACCCTGACAGGCACCGATGAAACGGAGGCATGGAAGAGCGACATCAGGCAGATGTCAAATACAGATATGTGAAGTATATGGCATCACCTTCAGCCCATCATAGAACAAAGCTGTCAGAACCTGGTTCCCCTGTCCACCCACGGGTGCATATTACTGTTTGATGGCGATGCCACCCCAAGCCCTGGCTCGGGAAGCCAAACACAAATGCTGCATGAAGGGAGATTAATTTATTTTGACCTTTACTGAAAATGTGCTGTGAAACAAAGCACTTAAGCATTTAGAGACAGTTACATCTTCACATTATACACGTCCATGTTGATGGGGAAAGTGCTAACCAACCGGAGTTACAGCCAAGAGCTGGAATGTGTAAAACTCTTCGGGGGAATATATTACATCCCCAGTTCAGCCTCTGCAGCTATTCTCAGCCTGTGCAGCCCAGGATCTAGAAACCAGCATTAAAGGAGATGCCTAGCAAGGGAGAGAAGGGTGGCCTTTCATAGGGTGACCTTTGGGACCTTCCTAAATCTTTGTTGGAATGACAGGAAAAAGAGATAGCGGGAATAAGGGCTTCTCCCACTGTTATCACCCACCACACTGTCTCTCCCCTACGGTGGTCCAGGAAGACAATAAAGGGAGGATGTCCCACCGCCATCCCCTTCTGTTAGCAGGGCTGTTTCCCTCCTCCCTTCCACCACAAACTCCCCCTTTGCCGACACCAACTGGAGCCTGGAGCTGGGCAGAGGCGCCGGCGGGCGCCAGGGCGGTGTGGGGCGGGGGCGGGGGGCTCCTCTCCGCCCCTCAGTGCGGCTGCGGGGCTGCTCCC
>NW_010137948.1:0-1680 GCF_000699245.1 Pterocles gutturalis
GGAGCCATGTGGCTTTGCACTGAGCTTGCTTTCCTCAGCAGCCCAAGCGCCCTGCTTCGATGTTTCAGGCTGCACCAGGGAAGGTGCCCCTGAAGCAAAGCTCAACTTGTTGCATTGCTGGGCGATGGGGTTTCCACCTCCCAGCAAAGAGCAAAAGCAGCTTTTTTTTTCTCTGCCATGTTCAAGTGCCGGGTGCAGGTGAATCTGCAGCGAGACTCCGTGGCTCTCACACGGCATGTTACACGTGTTTTGCAAAGGAGCATCAATTCCTTTCCAAAAAGGGGCACGGGGAAGGGGAACTCCTCTCGCACTCGAGAAAAACACTCTCCCAAACTCCCCAACGTAGCTCCGTTCCCACAGCATCTTCGGGTGGAGAAGATCCTTAGGGAAACTGAGGCACAGAGACGAACTGTGAATGCCCATGCAGTCTCACCCCGGACTGCCGGTCCTCCTTGCGCTGGAGGGAAAGGCAGCAAGCAGAAAGCATGCAGTCAATAGCCACGGAAACGCAGAAGAAGAAAGAAAGTTGTAACAAGTTGTCTTTAACCTCCCACGGTCACTCTGGGTTTCCAGCATCTCCATCCAATGGGGGAAAACCCGCCTGGGAAAGCAAAGGGAGAAATTGTGACGGTGCTCACCCATCCTGGTGGTCTCTGCGTGCCGGCGCTGCAGGTGGGCGTGCAGGAAGGAGCTGCTCACAAACGCTTTGTCGCAGAGGGGGCACTGGAGATGGGGGGGGAAAAGTCAGCGGAGGGATCGGGATCTGCAGAAAGGGGCACTCCCCATGTCCCCTGTGGATATGACAAAGCTTCGCTGCATTAAAGCAAAAGGGCAGACCTCCAGAGACGCAGCTGTGCGTTGGAAGTGCAGAGGTGGAGGGTATTAGGGGTTTCTTCTGGCTGAAAGCAAAGGAAAAGGTAGAAGCCAAGACTGTGCAGGGATACTGCATGCAGGAAAAGTGATGCTTTCTCCACCAGAGCAGCACAATAATGGGACCAAAGCATCCGCGAGGTGCTGGTTATAAGGGGGTCCTGCGCTCGCAGGGGTGACTGGGCTGTATGAACATAAATCACCTGGTTTGGGTGGGTTTACTCTCCAGGAGTGAGCGAGTGCATTGATGTGGTATGATGGGGAAGCAGCAGGGAACAAAGGCAGAGCCAGCAGGCTCCCTGCTGAAAGGGTGGGAAAAGCTCGGTGCGGGGGGGAAAGCAAAATCCAAACCCAGGAGCATCCAGAAATCTTTCATCAGATGCTTAAGGAAGGATGTCTCTCAGGACACAGGGATCCCACGAGATCTCCCCATCCAGCCTCTCTCCCACACCCTGTCCCTCCCGGCAGCCAGCACAAAAAAAAGGGAGCTTCCCTCGCAAGGACTTTGCAGCCTCTATGAAGCTGATGAACCGGCTCTAGGGAAAGCAGCAAGGCTGGCCAGCACCTTTTCTGAGCCCAAAGCATAACCTCAGCGGGGCTACAAATAGCATCCTACCCGGGGATGCACTTTCCACGCTTCCCCTTTTGCACCACGCACCTTGCAGTAGGTGTTGGGGCCAGCTCGCAGGAGGAGCTGCTGCGTGGCAATCAGCTTCTTCCACCTCCTGCTCTCCTCCTTTGCCCCCCGGAGCTGTGCCGCCTGCTCTGCTGCCTGCTGCTGGGTGCGAGCCAGCTCGGTGTGGGCAGCCT
>NW_010137948.1:1819-11276 GCF_000699245.1 Pterocles gutturalis
CATCCAGGTTGCAAAAGGTGACGGCGGCGATGTGCTCCTGGAGTGTGGCCACGTCCACCTCCCGCGCCACCCGCTCCACATCCAGGGTGCTGAAGCGACGCCAGTCCACGGCCAGCCGGCGGGGCTGGAAGTGGAAGGGGGAGATGTCCACCGGGATGGGGAGTTCTGGGGATGCCCCGCGCTGCCCTGCAGCCCCGGGCATAGGCTGGTGCAGCGGGTGGGAGATGTCTGCAGAAAAGGGCTGGAAGGGAAAAGGGATGCGTTAGGGCTGGCCCCGCAGCCACCCGGCGGATCCTCTGCAGCCCCCGCAGCCTGCACGCACCATGGGCATCGGGGAGCAGGTCAGAGCTTATCTCAAGTGTTAGCAAACAAAAAAACTTTCCTTTTCCCTCCCCATCCAGAACCGCTACCTACTGCTTTGCCAAATTCAGGGAAGGAAAAAAAAAAAATTCTGGCAGTTTGTTCACCATCTGCTTCTTCTAAAAGTGTCGCAGTGGAACTCTTTACAACAACCCATTCTGAATGAACTTGTAAATCCCTCCCGAGCATACCTGGTTTAGCAAACCACAATTATCCTGTTTTGAAAACAACACATGGTAAACGCTGGCCACGCTTTAAATATCCCAACAGACTGCTGCCTTCCCTGGTGCTCTGCTCTGACCTAGACCTCCATCACTTCCAGAAATGGTGTTTGCTTATGTTGCTAGCTGTGTCCTAAACAACACTTCAATGGAGTTAAACCCCTGAAACAGACCTGCATGGCTCTGAGCCTCCAGCTGGGGATCTGCTGCTGCTCCACGTTACCATTCCCCCTCTGCTGCAGCCCCCTGCCACCTTCAAGACACTTCACTTTTTAAAAACACTCTTTGCTGAAAGGCCACCTACCATTTTTTGGGACGCTGATGGGGCTGAGCGCCCCAGGATGCAGAGCAGAGCCACGCTGGTGTGGTGCTGGGGGTGTTCCCCGCCAGCCCTGCACAGCCGGCGGCTGGAGAGATGAGCACAAACAGGGGCAGCCACCCCACGGAGACGCTGAATAACACCCAGCGTGGGGCAACAAAGCCAAACTCTCCTCTGCTCACTCGGAGGGAGAGGGGGCAGTGGTTATCACAGCCTGTTTGCAGTACAAGAAGTGCCAAAATCAGTTTTTGGGTTTTTTTCTCCCCTAATATAAAACCCAAAAATGCTGTGTGCAAGCAGGACTTGCATTTCTCCAAGGCTTGGCCCCCCACCAGGCATGCAGGGTGATGGTGGCACAGGCAGGGCAGAGGAAAGGCAAGGGGCTCCTGGGCTGAGCCCACCCACCCTGCACACAGGGTTTTCCAACCCAGAGCATAGCAGAGACACATTTTGTGGTTTCTGCACGTGTCCTGGGATGCAATGATCCTGTTCTCATCTTTTTTTCTTTTCTTTTTTTATGCTGGAGCAATCACGGAGTTTCCCAGAAGTTATCTGGGGTTGCGCAGGGTGGAGCCAGCAAATGCCGATACTGCGGGCAGTGACGTCCGCGAGCAGTTTCCATCCCTTGGGACTGTTTTTCCACTCCGCTACCTTCCCTGCTGGCATTGCTTCACCTGCACAGTGCTTCCCGTGCCTTTGCAGGGCTGGTTCGCCCTCAGTGCAGCCTAGCAGCACTCGAACCTGTTGCAGATCCTGCAAAGTCCTCTCTTGCTCCCAGAGGGGCTCCTCCTGCCCTGCACAAGCCCATCTCTGTCCCTGCCTCTCTCTAGCCTGCATGGTCAGCTCGTCAGGCACCTAAACACCTTTTTTCCTGCAGTCCCAGCTCCCACTGGGGTCTCTCCCTGTTGCATGTGAATCCTAGGGGCCACCAACTGCTCTGAACCCCTCTGGATCAACCTGGGGGGGCTCTTTTAAGCACTTTTTAGCCCTGCACCAATTTTTCCTGACCCTATCCTCTTTCTCACCCTTCTCTCTCCTGTTGCACTGCCTCAATACAGCAGAAGACAGGAAAGCCTTGATGTAGGGCTGTGGTTATCCTAGGAAGAGGTCGCACGCTGCCACAGACAAGGCACGAAAGCCTCTGCGGTGGGCTGGGGATCAGCGTGACGTTGTCGTTACCTGCAGTTTGACTTTTTTTATGTTTTTTGGTGCATGCCTAAAACCACCAGATCAGCATGCCCCTTCCTTTTACAGGCTGGTATGGCCAGGAAAGATCGTTATGGTTGTTATGGTGGTGAGAAATACACTGTGAGCAGCCCTGCGATGTGGAACAACCCCAATAGTTGCATCAGGCAAAGAAATGTACATATATATACACATGCATACCTCTTTCTCTATTTATACAGGTGTAAATATAGCCCTGACTCATAGCTGTGTGACATCTAGACGTGTTAGGTAAGGCTGCACAGTCCCTGCAGGTGAAGTTTTGATGCATGAATTAACTGCTCCTAAAGAGGAGGGGTTTGCAGGGACCACTAATTAAAAACCCCCTAACGACCTCCCACATAGCCCAGGGGGGGAGGCTGTGTTGCATAACCTCGTTAATGTTAACAAAGTCTTCCCACACCAGTGTTTCACCTGCTGCTTAGCAGCAGGGCTGCGATTGCTCCATCGCCTGCCTCGGGCGTGCGGGGGGGTGCTGCAGCCTGCTGGGTTTTCCCCTCTGTTTCTTACCAATTGGTATATGTAAGGTCTCAGGCAGTGCAACCACAGCTTCAGCAGGCTGTTGGCAAAGTTAAACCACTGCATCAGGTAACCCAGCTCAGAAGATTTATTTCTTCTCTTCAACTCCTACTTGCATTTGCCTAGGACAGGTCCTCAGCCGGTGTAAAGCAGCTGGTGTGCTGGAGCTGCTAGCAAAAGCTACCTCCATCCCCCCCAAGGGAAACATTGCTATTCCTTCACTAGAGCTGACATTTTGCCCCCCAGGCGATGAAGACGGTGGCCTCGAGGGTGCAGGTCCACCGCAGAGGTAGCAGCGAGTGCCACCTGGCAGAGCTTCGAGCTGGAGGCGGTCGCCTGCACCATTTCCACCCATGGTACACAAACCAGCTCCACCACAGTGCTGGGGCTCAGGCAGCGTGATGGGCTGCCTCTCATTTCCCCGAGGTGTCTGCAGCCCCAGCTCACGGTCGCTGGGCCAGGCTGTTGTATGCTCCTCTTCCCTGCAACCCTCCGCCTTTGGCAGGGAAATTTCTCCTCCTTTCCTCCCCCTTCACCCTTCCCTGGGGCTCTCCTCACCTTCCTGAACTCTTCGAGGGCTTCTCTGCTCCCTGCAAAGTCCAGGGGTATGTGCCAGCATCACTCTGCTCCCCCGCCGCTCTGGGAGCCTCCAAACTTTGGGAGACCACGGAGCAGAGAGGTGCCAGGAGCCTCAGACTTCGCTCACGAGTGCTTGAGCAGCTTCCTCACCTCCTCCGGACCCTCCCTCAGAGCAGCCATCACCTCCCCCCATTTCTCAGCTTCTCCGACGTACCCCCCTGGGACTCCCCCCAGGCGGGTGGGTGCAGGAAACCCCCCGTGCGGGACCGTTGGTGAGGTTTGCTGTGCTCGCAGACCCTGCTTTGCTGAAAGTCCTGACAGCAAGCAGGCAGGAGAGAGAAGCGAGCTGAGGTCGGACGGCAACAGCAGAGGAGGCACTCCGGCAGGCAGCGGAGCCGCGGAAATGCCTCTCGCCTGAGCTCACCCGCAAAGGAGGCTCCAGCCGGTCCAGTCCCTGCCTGGCCCCCGGCCCCATCCCTCCCTTCCACGGACACAACCATTGCCCAGAGACAGGAGCTGGGAGAGTCGAGCCATGGGGCAGAAAAAGGCAAATACTCACTTGTTGGGAGCGACGGGAGAGGGGGGACGTGGAGGGGAGCGGAGCAATGGAGGCGAGAGGCGTCTGCGGAAACGGGGAGGACTCGCTGGGAAAACACGCCTCCCTGCATCCCCGCAGCCCGGGAAAGTCAAAGTCATGGAGGAAAAACAGCTCCCGGTGCCGTAGGTAGGCAAAAGCTGCCGTAACAGAGCAGGGAGCAAAACTAAACCACTGTGGATAGCAGCAAAGCGTGAAACTTCTGGCCCTGGGGCTGAGCTGGGGGAGAGTCACCCTGGGAAAGGGAACGGGAAATATTCCCCCACGCCACGGTGCTGCTCTGACAGCCCGCAGTCCTCGCCTTGGCACCCTCTGCCCTTGTACCGGTGCAGCTCGACTGATTTGAGCAGCTGCTGGGGTGGATACGGGGCTGGAAGGAGGCTGGAGCTCAGTGTCCGAACACGGCACGAAGCACACATGCACCCTGCGTGCAGAGGGCTTCCTTCCCCCATTAATCCTGCTGCGATTCCCAGCGGCGGAAACCGGGCTGCTGATTGCAGCATGCTCATTAGCTGCTGTGTTTACAGAAGATAGCATTGTGCAGATGGCAAACATTTGATGACGGGCAACCCATCCGCCCCCGCCTTTCTGCTCCCGAGTTAAAAACAGCTGTTGAGACAGACTCGGAATAAGATTTGCAAGCTGGGCTTCTTTTCAGGGGTTGGGTGGATTGGCGTTACCCTGGGGAAAGAAAAGTAAATGCATGGGGATGCGTTGTTATTCTCCAGGGGGAAAAAAAAAAAAAGTCTCTGGGTGCCCTGCTGGGGCTAAAGGGGGATTTTTCTCTTGCTCGGTCCCCCTCCGGATGATGCATGGATGGCCCCAAAAATGGAGCAGCACCTGCGGAACGCAAAGGGGTGGTGGGAGGCTGTGTACTGTAGGAACGGCAAACCCTGCGGGAACCAGCACCTTCAGGGGGAGCAGGATGCCAGCAAGAGGGAAGGAGAGCAAAAAAATCCAACATGGGAACCCAAAATGGAGTTTTGGCAAAAAGGCAAAAAGTAGATGGCACAGCTGGTCGAAGGTGACCAGGGCCTTTCTAGAGCTGCTGCACCTCATTTGCAGAGTAGTTGAAATTAATTTATTTCAAAGGGATTTGGGAGCCCACGGGCATCCCTGTTGTTTCTCAGTGCCTCCTCTTCGGGGTCAGATGTGACTTTCTGCAGCCCAAACCAACCTCAGAGGATGGGGCAGAGCAGCCCCTTCCTGGAAGGAGCCAAAGTAAAAGCACAGGAGCACAACATTCAAAAAATGGTACTCATCTTCCGGGGCATGCAGGGGGAAAGCAAGCTCACAGGAGTGGTGGTTTATGAACCATTTTATTTTCACCTGCACTGGTAAGGTCCCTCTCGAAAACGTAGGGTGTAACGTCCATGTGAGAAAAACACAGATTAATGAAAAGACAGTAGTCTGGGCTTCTCTTCATTAGCAGTAACTGCCATCCATCCTCTGCTGTGCTTTTGCACTACAGTCTCCTCAGAGGCCTCAGCCCAGTCCAAAGCCTGCTGTGTTTGCAACTTTTCTGACATGAGCAGCTGCAAATAGCGCCAAGAGGTGCAGAGGTGCACCTGAAGTTCCTCCCAGGAGGCCACACACCTCTTCAGGAACTTTTCCCTTGGAAAAGCTCACTAGTAAGGCCCGTAAGTCCCTTTGGTTGAGGAAGGTTTGGTTCATGAGCACCTGCAAGGAGAGAGAACTGAGGCAAAGGCATTCCTTAGTGTCACTGGAGGCTACGTCTGATGGATACCCACCACCATTCTGCATGTGCTCCTTGGCATCCAAAGGAGTAGGGATGGTGGTTATGGAAAGGTCTGTCTTTCTCCTGCAAAGCCAGCTACTGACACCAGTGGTGACCGTGGTTTGGCCCCAGAATGGGGAGGGCTGGAAGGTTCATCCCCCTCCTCCTTACACCATGTCACACAACATCCTCAGACTGCATGAAATCCCCCAGCTGCGCATTTTGGATCAGGTCCTCGTACGTGCTGGGGCAGTAGGCTTTGTACAGTTTCTCAGCCAGCGTGTTGCTGCCCGCGACCACAGCTTTCCGGTTGTGGTTCATGAAGTTCCACAAGTGCAGCGCATAGGAATGGTTGAAACTGGGGCTCTTGTCCCACACCTCATAGTACCGGCCCCAGGCTGGGTACGGTATGGGGTAGAAACGCTGGGGATTGAGGAAGGAGATGTTCTGGCAGCTGTGGTCCTCGGTGCCTTTGAAATCTGTGAGATTGCAGATGGTTTTGAGCATCCTTGTCATTAAAAAGGGCCCCTGGTTCCCCCAGATCTTCCCATTGTACTTGAGAACAAAGTTCTCCATGCAGTCCCAAATAAATTTGTGGCGGGCAGGGAAGCCAAAGATCCCGTTGCTGGAGAACCTTGACTTCTGTGCAGCGAGGAAGCTTTTCTCGGGGATGGGCCTGATGGAGATGACATCTGTGTCCATGTAGATGCCCCCGTACTTCCAAATGAGCGCCAGTCTGCTGGCGTCAGAGCTGACGTGGACCCAGTTCTTCTCCTGTTCCGGGACTACCTGTGGAGTTGGGAAGGCAAGACAGTGATGCCACCGGGAGAGAACAGACCATGTCCATCCCTTGGGCTGCAAACAGCACCATAAAACTGCACCCGCACGCCTGCAAGTGTCACCGGCCGCCTTTTCCTCCTCCAGCTATTGAATTTCATTGGAATAAGATAAGGGGGCAGGGCAGAGCAATCCTTTCTTAATATAAATGAGCACAGGAACATTTAATGGGTGTTTTGATGGGAACAACAATGTTAAATCAATGATACCATGAATCATAGCCTGCTATTTCAGTGGGACACAACCCACTTAACACACTCCCTGCTCACTCCCAGCAATTTTCATTGCACCGTTGGTATTTGGAGTCATTTCTTCTCAGAAGGAAGAGTTTGGAGGAAATATGCCTGCCCTGCACAGAGATGGAGTCAAACAAGTCTGACAAAAGCGACTCGCAAGCAGTTTGCCAGGAGCTTCTTTCCAGGGGGGAGCTCGCAGATCCCACCTTGGTTGTGCATGTTGCTATTACAAAAACCAAAATCTCTCTTGCACTTTTTATCTACTGGGGTCTCTGTCAGTGTGTGGCGGCATGAATAAGCGCTCAGATGTCTCGGGCAGCACATTTTGTTCAACCAGCTTCTGTTGACAAAGATTATTAAGCCGTGTTTTATCAAAACATGTATGCAATCTATTTTTATCAGTGTTTTGTTTGCCAAAAAATGTGATTCTCCAGATAGGAGGGGAAATGCCTATAATATGTTCAATAAACAGATAGATGAATACACTGCAAAACATGGCAAAAATTAATCTTTTCTGAACCAAAAAAATTAAAAGTGACTAATTGCACATAGCTAGTCCTTCATTCCTCCATTCAGCCTACTTCAGACCTTTTCCCCCCACCTATTTATGACTATTTTCCTATTTCCCTGTTTTCCCCTTATTACAGCTCTCACCTGGTTGTACCACTGGAGCAGAGGGGTCTCCTGGAAGATAGTTTCCATCTGGAGAGGAAAAATGAAGACATTCTTCATAGAAGACAAAAGCGAGAAGGCTGCATAGCTGGAGTTCAAGTCCAACGCTGTGTCGTTCGTAAGTCCCTTCATGAAGAGGATGATGGGCCGGTCCTGGTAGATCCTGGCGGCAGACTCCACGGAGCAGGACACCAGCGGCGGTGGCTCCAGGCGCTCTGTCGTCTCCAGAAAGATGATGCTTTTGCCAAGGTTCAAGACCTGCTCTGGTGTCAGGAAGCTCTTGGCCATAGGCATATAGGAGGAGAAACAGCTGGACAGCAGGGAGATCTCATACAAAATGCCCGAGACAAAGAAGAAGCAGAGGCATATCTGCATTTTCTTCAACATTCTTACTCTCCCTGGGCATTTGGGGTCATGCCTTGGACATGGACGCTAAGGAGAGACAAGGAACAGCAAAAACGTATCTCAGTGTCATTACTGAGCAGGACTGGGAAATGGTAGGTCATGGTTTTGGACAGAGCAGCATGAAGGCAGTTTGGTGAAGCTCATGCCTTCCCCCCAGGACAAGCCTGGCAAGATGCCTGGCAAGATGCCTCACAAGGGTAGTCGCTCTGCGCCGGGGTTGATGAAGTGCTGGGGTTCCACCTCCTCACCCCCAGCCAGGCAGGGGGGATCAGGAGAGGTCCTGGAGAAGGGACATGCAGCTAAGGTGAGAAGGATGACTTTGCCCCATGCCTAGGCAAGGACCCCCAAACCCACCCCTGGTGCAGGCTGGTATAGAAACTGTTCCCCAGCACTGCAGCATGATGCCAACACATGCTTCTCCACAAGGAGGAGATGTCCCAGGGATCTCAGGAGCAAAAGGCACTGGTGGAATTAGGTGGCCAAGAGGGCTGTGAGTGCCAGTGAGGGGAAAGTCATTATTACAGTTTGGGATGTGTCAGCCAAAGCTACAATATTAGCACGTAGGCACCAACATGTTCTTCCCCAATCTGCCCCTTCTGCTCATACTTTAGCCCTGAAAGCCTTGAGGGACTTGGGTCCTGCAGGAGCTGGGGGCTGCAGGAGGACCAGAGAGAGGCAGATGTGAGGAGAGAAAGCAGATGGTTTTGTACAAGCAAAGAACTAGAACCTACCTGGATTATAGTTCTGACAAATCCACGTTTCCAGTTTGTTTGTTTGCCATCGTGGTGGCAATCAGCCTTCCTTAAAGCCCAGCTCCTTGGTGAAGACAGCAAAACTGTCCGGAGCATGCAAAGGGTTTTCTGAAGGCAGGAGACTATGCACGGGGGGAAACCGGCTCTGCTGTGGGCTGAACCTCAGTCCCAGGAACGGTTTGGGGCCAATGGGGCCCACCTAAAAAGAGAAAGAAGGGATGGGTTTTAAGGGAGACCCAGCCGATGCCTACATCAGCCTAGCCCAGTTCTTCTTTTCTCATCTTGTCACAGTAGGAGCCCGTACAGCACCAGAGAGTTCCTGCTGGTGAGAAGCAGGATTGAATCTTATCTGCATTGCACTGTTTGACAGGCTCGTGACCTGATGAAATGCCCTCCTGAAATGCCACCTGGTTGCCCCTGAGCAGCCCACGTTTGCTCCAGAGAGACCACGAGCCAGGGTCCAACGGAGGGGAGACACGTTGAATGACAACCCGATGTCCTAGCGAGCCCTGGAAGCATCTAAAGCTTTATTAATTAAAGGGGATGGGAGGAAATACGGCTCTGTGTGTGCTCAGTTAATTAATGAGACACATTAGCATGTCACCCAACCAGAATATCGGTAAGTCCGCCACGCAGCAAACCCTGTGGAAATTCCCCTGCCAGCGCTGAGCGCGCGCCTTGAACCTGTGGGAGCTCCTGATCCATTTCTCAGAGCTACATCTCATCAAATTAAATATTAAAGCAATGACTGTTCCCATCAGCACAGCTTTCCATGCTGCATAGCAAATTTTACCATTTTTTTTATCGCCACTGCACAGTTTCTCATTACACCCTGGCTTCCCACGACAGCATGGGAGAAGATGCCAGGGGTGAAGTGGGTGACAAGGCTGTAGCCACCAGGAACCAATGTGGCTGTGGGTACAATCTGCTGGGCAAAGCCAGCAGGTTTGCAGCCTGAAGAGGAGGGAATGCTGCTATTATTATTATTATTATTATTATT
>NW_010137949.1:0-6527 GCF_000699245.1 Pterocles gutturalis
TTACCAAACGCTTGGAGGGGGGCTGGGGGATAACTTGTTAAGAGTCATTTAAAGAAACAGAGCCAACATCTTAACCCCTTCCTCGCCAACAGACAACCCATAACACGTAACATATGCAGCGAATACACTGGAGACTTATTGTCTAGAAAGCTGCCTTGGAAAGCAGCATCTGGGAATTTTGGTGGACAACAAGTTGACCAAAAAATCAGCAGTGTGCCCTTGCAGCAGTGAAGGCCAAGCCCACTGTAGGCAGCGTTAGCAGCAACTGAATTAAGAGGATTCATGAATCCCCCCAATTCAGCACTTGTGAGATGGCATCTGGAGTGCTGTGTGCAGTTTTGGGCTCACCAGTATGAGGAAGATGCAGACATACTGGAGAGAGTCTAATGATGGGCCATTGAGATGGAGCCTGGAGCCCATGGTTTATCAAGAGACTCTGAGAAACTGGTTTTCATTGTCTTGAAGAAGGGATGACTTGCAGGGGGCTTTCTAGTTTTTGTTTTCAGTTATCTAGTTGGTGGTCATAGAGAAGACAGGCTCCTAGAGGTACAGAGGGAAAGGGTGAGAATCAAGGGGCTGGTGTTGCAGCAGGAGGCATTCTGAATAGATACTAGGAAAAGTCTTCACAGTGAGGATGGTCAAATGCAGGAGCAGGTTGTTCAGAGACACTGTGGCATCTTTATCTTTGGAGATGCTTAAAGCTTGACTAGACAAGGCTCTGAGCAGTCTAACTTCGAAGTTGGGTCTTGTCTGAGCAGGAAGGTAGACTAGACAGTCCCCAAAGGTCCCTTACCACCTTGTTCAGTGGTTCTAGTAACAGCAGCATAAACATCTCAAATGAAGATTCAAAATAAAAAGATGGAAACAACAACAAAACCACAAGGCAAAAAAAGCAGAAAGCCAAAATTGCACAACTGAAATAAAAAGCATATGTGAGATGAGTCAGTTGGAGTTCTGTGATTCTGAAAGCATAAATTTGCATTTATAAGACCTTCTATGTTTTTATAGAATTTATGACGTATCTTCCTCCTTTTGAGCTGAAGAGAAATGCTATATTAAGCTGCTCACTGCTAGCCACAATTAATTAGAAATCAGTGACTGGAAACTATTAATCAGAATGTGGAATACTCTCTTTTAAACACCGAACAAGAAGAAATGGAGCAAAAGAAAATCAGAGCTTTTATGAACAGACTGCATTTTCTGTCTTGAAAAATACATGACTGTTTCTTGCTTTACAGGACCTAAGTAGTCAGAGAAGTGTGGATAATGTCCCCTGCTCCCTTTCCATCCCCTGGTGGACTGCAACTGTTTTAGGATGTCTGTCAACCACTGTAATCTGTAATCCCCATGTGAATCAGAAAAGTGTGATTTTCAACCTTGCTACTTGGAAATGAGCACTCATTTTCTCAGCTGATAGACTTTAATATGTGACACTATGCTGACACTGATAATGTTGAAAGGCTCAGATAATGGTGAGTGAAAAAACCACAAACCAAACCTCAAACGGTGCAACTTGTAGTCTAAATTTTTGTTTTAGAAAATGTTTTGAGAGTTGTGTGAGCTGGTGCCCATCTCAGATGCTTACTTGGTTTAAAATGTACATGTGTTACTTGGCTTAAAAAGTAAAGCAGAATGTAAAGTATGAGAGTTCTTGTCTACCTTTATACAGGAGTGTCTGGACTTTCGGCTGCTGCACAGCAGTCTCAGGTGACAGCTGTTTGGCTAGCAAGCAGCCAGTTCTGTGCCGCCTGCCAGACTGCCCACATCAAGAAGAACCTCAATGTTTTGCTGCCAAGTCAGGTCAAAATTTCTATCTGACAAGACAATTCTGACAAGAGAAGCAGATGTTGAAAGAAAAGCTTTTGGTCAGATTTATGTGTTTGAGTTTTGAGACGTTCTGCCTGGGATTCTTGGGTTTTTTTCACCCTCTAGTTTTATAGAGCTGCATAGATTTCAATATTATGACATCAAAATGGTACGTTTTTATTGGAAAAAATGCTGAGTGAATGGCTACATGTGATTAAAAATGTAGATTCATATGCAGTTTTGTTTCACTATACTCTTATAATAGACTATAAAATATGCCTGATGAAGTGTCAGTATGTGTACTTAATTTGACTATTAAAAGAGACAAAGCAGATGGATATGATGTTGTATTAGCGGTAAGCTGTCTGGGAGTGGTTACAGCTAAACAAAAAGCTGCTCTATTAGTGTTGGCGTCTGAACCTTCAACCCCCAAACTTCAGGTTGAATCTTAGTCCTTTTGTGTTGTCTTGTGTCTAGAATATTTAGAAAAGCTAGCTCCTGTTTTGCTTATGTTTAGGAAAAAGTGGGAACAAAGGTGTACACATGATGTAAATATACTTGCCAATATTGTAAATTGTGCTGCAAAGATTTACAATATTAATTTAGTTAGTTCATTTTGTCATATAATCTAACTGGATAAATTATTGTTTCCTCTCTCACCTGAATTTTTCTGACTTTTGAATTCCTAATTCAGGAGGCTACATGGTTTACCTGGATTAAGGAATTGAAAAATTACAGTATTTGATGGGCACAGGTGTTTAAAACTTTTTTCACTGCCCTGAAGGAACTGACCTGTGGCAGTTCCCTGGCTAGACTAGACACTTCTGGTTAGCCATCAAAATTCTTCCTGTTTTCTTGCCCCAAACAAAGTAAGTAGTACTACATTTTTCTAACTTATTGTGATCAGTTTGAACTTTGTTGCTGTTCCCATTTTGAAAGATAGATTTAAAAACAAAATAACTTTTAATCAGTCTTTTACAAGGAAATATTTTATTAGTTTTTTATCTTAAGCTGCTAAAACTTATGAGCTGCGTCTGATGTGTTTCGAAGGTGATGTTGTGATAAAATGAAGTAAAAAAAAATACATTGTAAAAATAAGACATTATAAAAAATTAATACATTGTAATGGAACAATGTATAGTTGAACAAAATAGAATAAGAAAGACTAGGACAATCACAAATCTAATAATTATGGAGTGTAATAAAAAGGAAGAAGGTGAATTTCAAGGCAGATAACAGGATGATAGGAAGTTGAGGCTGAGAGATAGGAGATTAAATAAATGTGACTTACTGAACTTGACTTCCAGTACAAATGTTGGAGTATTGTAGTAACTACAATATTTATATTTTATTGGAGTATTTTTCAAATGCTCTTTAAAAATTTTTGCTTTTGAAACTTACACTGGTTTCAGTGGGAACCACATTCAGCCGTCCCTGCACTGAATGAATAAGAATTCCTTATGTCCTGTCTGCCCACACTAGGGCATATTGAAGTATAAAATTCTTTTAGTAGTGAAAAACATATTGGTACCCAATGAAGGACATCCTGATTCTAGTGTGTGTTCTATAATTGAAATAATGTGTACTTTGGTAAGTGGGTAAAATGAAAAATGCCACACCCAGGTATCCACAGTGAAATGTCCTTTGTTGCAAACCAGCATGCTGCCTTTTCAGAGAAAGAACCATCCCATCCCTTAACACGGCAGATAAAATTGCTGAGTAAATTTTCCTGACTGTACTTCCCAGGCCGGGACACTTGAGGGCAGCATAAGACTATTGTCAAAGTAAGTTTCTGGCGTTTCAACAAGGACATAAGTGTCTTGGCTTTTCACTTCATTGTAGCAAAATGTGAATGCTAATATCAAAAGTTGTAACAATAAGTGATTCGACTTTTTAAATGGCTTCTGAACAAAATTTCTTGTTTGCAGAACAGCATGCGTTAGTTCAGCATGGTCGATATGGCTAGATAGCCTTTTCCAGTGTTTTAGCTTTTAACTACCTTGATGCAATCTTAAGAGCTGCTGTGTGGCAGTTCAGAAGAAAATCTTGCTGGTGTCCTTGTGCATCATCCATTGATTGTCCTTGAGAATGTATCGCGTGCCCTCATGTTTGTATGAACTTGATATCTTTCTGGAGGGTCCTTCCCAAGGATTATCAATGCAGGTGCTACCAAAATTATACTTAGTTTTGTGTTTTGGAGGTGGACTGTGTAAAAAGTTGTCTTCACTTCTAATAAATTGTCACTGCACAAACATAAAATGTGGGTGGCTACATAGCACTTTCCTGTAGAAATCCTGCCATCGCTGTTTCGTTATTCAGACAAGTACTGGATTATTGCAATGTATCATCACATTTCCAGGTCTGTATTCAGAACATTCAGAGGGAAAGGGTCATTAAAAATCTCAGAGTAATAACTGGAAGTAGACTAACAACCACTTAACTGTAGTTTTTTTCTTAACTGTGGTTATGTATCAAAGTAATCTTTCTTTCAGAAATGCTTTGGATTTATGCACAATGTGATAAAAACCCTTACTGAACAATGCTCTCAGTCGCTTTATATTGATCGAGTTTTTTCAAATTACTGTTTAGATGGAGGGTTTCATTTCAATCAGGAGGAGCATTAAAGTATAAAATGAGGGAATGAATGCCACATGTTGTCAAGGGTATGCTGAATCTCACTGGATCTTTCAATTTATTTTTTCCAATGTAAATGGGCTTCTCGTATCTGATTCGCTAGCTCCTTCTGTTTATTTCAATTTAAACTGCTGGTGGTGCTGTGCATGCCTCAGAACCTTATTGAAGCACAAACCAATCCTGTGTATTTCATGGGCGAACACTGCAATAAACCGAGGGCAGAAATAATTCAACTTAAAATATCTGCTAAGCAGTGATGATTAAAGATCTTGGGCTACAAGGATCAAACAAGAAAAAGGCAAGCTTTAGAAAACTGCTGTGTGAAAGCAGTTTTGATTTTGAGAGAGAAAGAGAAAGTGAAAACAAATAAATTGTGTGGTATAAAGCAAGAATAGAAATGTGAATCTAGAAACAGATGAGAGTCAGGCTTGACTGGAATTCCTGTTATTTTGCCATATTAAGTATTTAAATATTAGATAATAATATTATCTATTCATATACATTACAATGTATTATAATATAATTTCTAATATATGGTGCATATATGTTATAATTAGATAATATTGATACTAAGCTATTAGATGATTCGTATGTTTTGTATTCACATACAACAGAGTGCTTCTGTGGGAAAACAGGATTCACTCCTGCTTTGCATCTTGTTGCCAGCTTTCATGGGGCTATTTTTGTAGGAGTGTCAAAAAAAATTGTGCACTTATAGGTAAGAAGCCATTTGAGTGTACAAGAATTCTTTGTAAGATATTCGGAATTCAGCTCTGCTAATAAGTGAAAATAACCAGCACTAGAGCCTGTCAGGGAAACGAGCAGAGTAGTACTTGAGATCAGGAAGGAGATAGACAATTACCTTAATAAGAGCTTTGTCTTGCTTCTAAATGGAAGTTAGAGCACTTGCAATAAAGAGGTTCTTAGCAGGGTTTAGAGTGTTTCACATATTACAGCTATTGTACCTTTTTCCAGGAAACAGCAGATAGCTATTGTAAACAGGACTCTTACATACACACAATAGCTATGGATAATATTCTGTTATTTTTTTGCTGCTTTTATTGTGAGCGTGGATGTATCCATATCCACCAATGTATCAAGTACGACTATGAAAGCTAGACGTGTGATTTAATACTAATTTCACTGCTAATTTCTGTTAATGTAATTGGAATTAATTTGGGGTATTTCAAAGATGCTGACCAGAATACTGAGCCTACTGAAAGGTTTTGGTTAGCTGTATGTTAAGAAGTATATTACTGTAGGCATCCCTCCACTGCTTCCCAACATACCTGATCATTAGAGTGAATAGTTAATTAATGCTTCAGTTCTTGGCCTGTCTGCCACCAGTGGCAATGTAGTGTCAGTCATAAAGTTTGCCAGTCTGTGTGATATAAGTGAATTACTCTTCCCTGGAGGGAAGAGGGGCCCAAGAAATCTGGCTAATATTCAAGGATCACTTCTTCCAAGCTCAGGAGCTATGTATCCCAACAAAGAGGAAGGCAAGCAAAAATGCCAGGAGGCATGCATGGATGAAAAAGGAACTCCTGGGCAAACAAACAAAAAAAGGAAGTGTACAGAGAATGGAAGCAAGAACAGGTAGCCTGGGGACAATACAGAGAAACTATCCGAGAAGCCAGAGATCAGGTTAGGAAAGCTAAAGCCCAGATAGAATTAAATCTGTCCGAGGACGTTAAGGGTAACAAGAACTTCTTTAGGTATGTCAGTGATAAAAGGAGGGCTAGGGAAAATGTGTGCCCCCTCCAGAAGGAAGCGAGAGACCTGGCTACCCAGTTTATTGAGAAGGCTGTGGTACTTAACAACTTCTTTACCTCAGTCGTCACTGGCAAGAGCTCAAGCCACATTGCCCAAGTTGCAGAAGGCAAAGGCAGTGACTGGGAGAAGGAAGAACTGCCAGCTGTAGGAGAAGATCAGGTTTGAGACCCTCTAAAGAACCTGAAGGTCCATAAGTCCATGGGACCTGATGAGATACATCTGTGGGTCCTGAGGGAACTGGCAGATGAAGTTGCCAAACCACTATCCATCATATTTGAGAAGTCATGGCACTCTGGTGAAGTTCCCACAGACTG
>NW_010137949.1:6865-7642 GCF_000699245.1 Pterocles gutturalis
CGGAAGGACCACTTGCTGGATAAGGAATTGGCTAGACAGCTGCACTCAAATAGTTGTGGTCAATGGCTCAATGTCCAAGTGGAGACCAGTGACAAGTGGTGTTCCTCAGGGGTTGGTATTGGGACCATTTTTGTTTAACATCTTTGTTGGCAACATTGATGGTGGGATCAAGTGCACCCTCAGCAGGTGTGCTGAAGACACGGGCAATCCCAAGCACAAATACAGGCTGGGCAGAGAGTGGATTGAGAGCAGCCCTGAGGTGAAGGACTTGGGTGTGTTGGTTGATGAAAAGCTCAACGTGAGCCGGCAGTGTGCGCTTGCAGCCCAGAAAGCCAACCGTGTCCTGGGCTGCATCAAAAGAAGCGTGACCAGCAGGCTGAGGGAGGTGACTCTCCCCCTCTACTCTGCTCTTGTGAGACCCCACCTGGAGCACTGCATTCAGCTCTGGAGCCCCTGACATAAAAATGACCTGGACCTGTTGGAGCAAGTCCAGAGGAGAGCCATGAAGGTGGTCAGAGGGCTGGAGCACCTCCCCTATGAGCAAGGCTGAGAGAATTGGGGTTGTTAAGCCTGGAGAAGAGAAGGCTCTGAAGAGACCTAACAGCAGCCTTCCAGTACGTGAAGGGGTCCTAGAGGAGGGATGGGGAAACACTCCATCAGGGAGTGTAGTGACAGGACAAGGGTTATAAGCTGAAAGAGAGTAGATTTAGATTAGATATTAGGAAGAAATTTTTCACTGTGAGGGTGGTGAGGCACTGGAACAGGTTGCCCAGAGAA
>NW_010137949.1:7716-20520 GCF_000699245.1 Pterocles gutturalis
CCTGCCCATGGCAGGGGGGTTGGAACTAGATGATCTTGAAGGTCCTTTCCAACCTGAGCCATTCTATGATTCTATTTTTAACCATCTGTTCAAGGGTGTAGTCGCTAAAAAGGTATGGAAGGAAAGAGTAAGTTCTTTTGGGCTTATACGTGCTGATCGGAAGGTTCAAGACAGCATGAAGGAGCCTGTGTCAGGCTGTCAAATGCCCTTGTAAGGCAGTATATGGGGGGACGTCATCTAGCAGTATTTAGGGTAAGCCGGAAGTGTGATTGGGAGTTGAGAAGGTATGTCAAAAGCAGACTCCGCTCCCGTCTGACCACCTGTGGTTAGAGCATCTTGGGGGTGGTGCTGTGATTTTGAGAAGAGCAAGGACTGTCTAATTTACGAAATGTCCTTTTTAGTGCCTGGAGAAAAGCAGAGAATGAGAAGGTTGCAAAATGCTCTCAAGTAGTTTTAACATTTTACCCAGGGTATTTGTTGCTTTTAGGCAGCTCATTCTGCATCATGCCTAATAGAAGAGCTGCACTGCATCTTGCTCAGTTTCTAAGGCCACCCTGTATCTGCCTGTGTTATTGCAACTTGTTTTGACAACAACTTTCTGATTACAAGTTCACAGAATCGTAGAATGGGTTGCATGGGAAAGGACCTTAAAAGATCATCTAGTTTAACCACCTCTACCCTGGGCAGGGACATGTTTCACTAGATCAGGTTGCTCAAAGCCATGTCCAACCTGACCTTGAACACTTCTGTGAATGAAGACCAGTGGTAGTGAGGAAAGAGATTGTGACTCAGATTCTCCCAATAAGACTAACAGCAACTATGTCTTCGAGTCTGAGGAAGAATTTATCCCCTTGTTATGCTAGCAGAAACGAAGGTATTTCATAATTTAGGGTAATATTCATTCTTACAATCTGTTTGATAGACCATGACTGGTGCTTTCCTACAGACAAGTGAAAGCAGGAGGCAAGGGTGATTAATAAAATGTTGAAGGTAAGGTTTATTGTATGGTTCTGACATGAAATTTTGTTTGTAATATTTCTTGAAAATTAATTAATACGCAGGAAGCATAGCTGATTCCCAATTGCTCATACACAATGCAATCGTCAAGATGGAAATAAACATAATAGTTAAACAAGCTGCATTGTTACGGGAATGAGACCAACATTTCAGTATTTCAGCTATACTCTTACCACCCTGTGACTGAAATTCACTGTTAAACAAAGCTGGTCTCATCCCTCTAACATAGTATTTGATTGGGCTGTGCTGTGAGCCTCAAACAGTTCCTAGTGTAAAGGCTCCATGGACCACGATGTCTGTTTGTACTGACCCTGCTGTAATGAACTGCTTTGTTTTTGTGATCTAGTCCTGCGACCAATATATATTGGATTTCTCCAAATATCTGTTGCTATTGTTTCCTTCTATTGGTTAAGCCATTGAAGCAATCCATCTGGCTTCCGACTTAAGAAAGAATTGTGTTTATTTTCAAAAATATATTTGATGCCATGACTATTGTTTTGTTAGCTCTGAACTATTGTCCCTTTGTAAAGGCTGAGTGTCATTATCTTAACACCAGAAATAGAGACAGCCTCAACTGACAGAAGGTAATTTCAGCTCCCGTCCTAGCTTTCCTCTGAGGAAAATTTAGCATCCTTTCCAGACAAGTGATAACCTTAAACTGAACTCTGTAATTAGTTTGTTCCTTTACACTCAGTATTTGTAAAATGCGAACAAATGGTTAGAATAGGTAGAATTTAATTGGGTTATATAAGCATCTTGCCAAAGGGCTAAATGTTATCATGACTCACTTATCAGAACTGTCAGATCTTCCTTTCAGTGCATTGTTCTTCTTAATATAAATAGGAAAGTTTAACTTCACTATATTTTTCATACCTCTCTTTTCGTTCTCTGAAGACAGTCTTTTTGCTCTCCATTAGGAGACCAAATCCAAAAGCAATTTATTTTTTTGGCCACTGTTGTTATTTTTTGACACCATGTAGTGATCCAACATATGGTGACACTTACTTTAAACTGAAATCTTCTTAACATGGAACACCCTAAAATGGGCATAAATAATATAATATCTTGCTAAGATTTGAATGTACCTCCTATACTTATGCATAAGTTGAGTTCTAAATGCATGTTTAGATTTTTTTTTTTTAAATTATATATCTTTTTAGTAAACTGTTCCACTTTTTTTTCCAATTTAGGAAAATTCAGTGTTTCATGAGAAGTTGCATGATATCCAATTAAGTAACACAAAATTTAAATTAGAGTCTTTTAAGCAATAGGATCCTGCAGAAGAATGTTAGATAATTGTGTTGAGGGGTGATTCTTCTTAACCTTAACCTGGTTCTACTCAAATTAATGAAATTTTAAGGTGCATCTTTAATATCCAGCAGCTTTTTCACACACACACAAATGGTAATCGCTCAGAACACAATAACTTTAGGAATCACTTTTTGTGTTCCTCCTCCTCATCTATTCAATGAGCCTACCTCTGCTCTGTGATCCTCCAGTCAAGTGTAGGGCTGTGATTTATTTTTGAGAAACATCAGTCAGAAATGTGAGGAATTCAGGCAAGGAGTTCTGTTGCAAATAGAAAATTACATGGTAGAGGTTGTCTTTTTGCAAAAGGAGTGGTAGAATAATAGGGCTTTTTGTGCTTTGTTTTAATTACTGGAGGCCAAAAAAGCTTTCACTCTAGCCTTACTCAGGATACCGTTCCTCCCATTGCAATGAATGAAACTGCAGCTTGTGTTTTAAATGTTCCCATAGACAAATATTCTTCAGTAGGGAGCTAAAACATTACCTAGTCAAATCTTCTGCGAAAGTTCAAGAAAGACATCGGGCATCTTCATATGATAGTGAATTAGATAAGATTTGGGAAACTTGATGGGACACACGTCAGAATTCAGTTTGTAATATCGCAGTTGTTGGAAGCATTCTATTTATTTCCTAATTTTTGATGCTGCAATCATATATGTTTCTTCCAGCTATTTTCCAAGACAGCAGTGTTTGTGTTCCATTGACACTCATTTCTCTGTGGATCTGTCACGTTCATAGTCCACTGACATTTTCCGTATGTAACTTGGTGTCTGGACTGGCACTGGTGAATGCATTAGATACATGTTTGTTTTTTTGGGGGTTGTGTTTGTTTGTTTAGTTTTGTTTGGGGTTTGTTTTTTTTTTTTTAAAAAAAAAGTTGTAATGAGCTAGTGTCTAGGCACTGGGATTTTTGTTCTGATTTAGGCTCAGATTTTCTGTGTTACTTAGGGAAAATCATGGGACGTCTAGAGGTTCAGTTACGGTATTTGTTGGCCAAAACCAACCGTTCATGTGCCCCCTGAGAGTACAAGCCCAGAGCAGTTTAAGTCTGCCTACATCTGGGCTGTCACATTTGTCACCTGGCCCTTTTTGTGCTTGCTGGTCCCTCTTCTTGTGCCAGTACCCACACTGGTTCCATTGCATGATGAACTGGAAGGCGAGAAGGCTAAAAAATTCTACTACTGCTACCACTAAAATGTGTGTATTTTCCCCAGGCTTGCTTCTTGCATTGTCTTACCACACAGATCCACTGCAGAAGAGGAGGCCAGGAGATGGGCCAGGAGGGGCGAGCAGGACTATTGCTTCCGGGATTTAAAGTGCCTGAGGCTGCCATGGCACCATACTGCTACCTTTGCTTGAGGTGTAGACAATAAATAATACATGTCATATAAGCCCGTGTAATTTCCTATTTCTGTAAAAAGTGGAAATACTGGAGTACAATATGAGCATTAAGGACCACTAAATGACATGTTATTGGTAAAGCAAAGTGCAGATGACAAATTGTAGGCTCTCATTTTTCTTCTCGAAACAGATCTTACTGTTTTGAATCCATAATGTTTTCATAATGCTGGGTGCACTGTGCATAGTCAGGCTATTCATAAACCACAGATTCCTCACAGACTCTTTTTAAATTTTATATACTCATTGTCACTTCGTCTCTCGTTGAATGAGTTATATTTTGTGTGATGGTAGAAGGAGAGGGAGAAAAATGCTATCAAGTTCTTGGTTCCTTGTTTTTTTTTTTTTCTTAGGAAAGGGAAGACTTCTATCTGAAAGAAGCCAGGGCAGAGGCAGTGTTGTCTGATGGGACAGGGGAAGTGGCTGGGTAAACCAGAACTAACCTAATACTATCCTTTTGTTTCCTGTGTGATTTTGAGTCCTTTGCACCATCCTTTGTGGAGGTCATGTTGAGGTTCTCAGCTTCATGTTAGCAGAGGTTCTCTCTCTTCATATATTGGTACAGTGTGCAGCACAAGAGGGTGATGTTATCTATCTGCCTGTATACGTTGCTATAATTAATACCTGATTGTTTCCTGGAAACTCAGTCACTATCTGACTAGATTACTACTGGAAAAGTAGTGCTAGTGTTCCCTTGCAAAATATTTTTCTACAAGACCAGTAATAGGGAGTGCATCTGGGTAATTCCCTAGCTTGTTTAATTTACTGTTTCAGTTAAATAGCTTTGGTTATCTGACTTTGATTTTTCTCAAGCCCCATCTGCTCTTACTTCCTGTATTTAAGATGAAAGTTCTTTAATCAATCTTTTTCTTTCTTAGATCTGGAAAAACTGGTGAACTCTTCTTTCTGTTGAGGACAATTGCAGTGAGGGTGCAGCTGGCTGTGCCTTGTGGTGTGCACGTCCTGATCCAACTGACCATGTATTTCCTAAGTCAAGGGTAGACTTAAGGTGAACAGCACTTAAAAAGGTACACATACCTTACTGGATTGAAGTTTTAAATGTCAGAGTGATTTTACCTCAGAAACCCTTATGCTTAAAAAAAGAAAAAAATACATTTATTTCCCAAGGAAGATCTCTAAGAATTTCTGAGTAGATCTATTGTGCTAACACTACACAGATTTCTTTGGTTAGCTCAGTCCTTGTGAATTTTTTTTTTGCTAGCATTTTGGCAGTGTGTAAGAACATGTCTCTTAGCCTTTTTTCCTTCTTTGCCTCCAGGAGCAATACTGTAATATACTGTACACCTTGAGGTTATGTCTGGCCTGTCAGAATTTGTTCTAGATCACTCGTTTGCCTGATTATGATGGGGTCAAACCACAAATACGTGAAAAGTGTCTCAGCGGACATATTTTTGTAGCTCATCTAGGCTAATCTATGGATGAAGACAAACCTTTTTAAAAGTGTATTGCATAAAAGAATAATTCTAGTTTTCATTTGGCACATGAAGCAACTCTAGAATTAGCTCTTGTGTAGTTCCTCACTGAAGGTGAGAGTTGCTGGATATGTGTAAGGAAGCCCTAACTATTCTTTCTGGCTTCTGGACATCCTTATTTCATGGGACAGAGCACAGAGATAATCTGATCTGTGTTGATGTCTCAACACCTGTGGAAAAACTTGACCTTCAGAGAAGTGTTTTTGCGTGGACAAGGTTAACAAAGCAAAGGTTGAAGAGAGTGACTGATTGTCTGATTTCTGATTGAGAACTAATGTATGCCCTCTTGAAGTAACATCCGCATGTTGTCTTTCAAATATGTTAATAAAGGCACAAAGAGTAAGGTCTTTTTTTCAAGATTTTGTTTTCAGGACTGATTATGGACACATCTTACATGCATTTGTAAATTGAAGGAAATACAGTATTTGTATACATGTAGGTGGAGCAATATACCTTGTGGTTAAGCTAATAGGGCTTTCATGTACACCATAGCTGCATTTGTGAACAAATGGTTACCAGCAAATGTTAATTATAATTTTTCTATTTCTAGTGATATACTATATTGTTACTGTTCTTGACATCCAACTATAAAAAATAAGGCTGTAAAAGTCACAGTAATTTGCACAGCTCTGCAAGGTGTCCCTAGCACTGAATAATATCCATTATAATTTATCTAGGAAGATATAAATTCATCCCAGTGCTCTGCAGCTTCTTTTGGGACCAGATCAATAGGAGGCAGAGATTTGCTTCTCCCACAGAAGGAAATGGACAGGGAGAGATCTGCAGTGGATCCGCAACTGTTGAGGCAGTTCTGGCTCACTAATGAATCATGCAATTACTGACTCCTGTGTGTTGACAGAAATGCAAAATGAGGGAGAATAAGATGTGTGTTACCTCTTCTGTCTGCCCTTGTGGAATAGGGAAGACTGGGGGCAGAGACAAAGGGTGTTGATTTTGCGGGGGGTAGGTGATCTGGGCTTCATTCCCCTGGACATGTCTGTATGGTGATGCTGGCTTGCAACTCAGGCAGTTGTGCTTGCCTTATGCATGCTGGTGATGTGCTGGCATACATCCCAACTGGTCTGCAGCCAGCAAGTCACATCAGAGTGCACTTCAAGTAAGAAATGAAGTTTGAGTATTTTGGCCTGGTCTTAGGCTCCTTATCCAGAAATTTTGGGTAGTAAAACAAGTACCTGGGATTATTAAAACCCTGTGATTACCAGGTTCTGCTGTTAATTGGCATGATGGCACTTAGAAACCCCTTTAAGCTGCTGCTGGATGCTATGAGACTGAATAGTTCAATACCCTTAGAGAGCTAGTAAGACTTAACTTCTGCAGGTGTTGCAACAAATAAGTGTGAATTCCAGATGCTCAGAAAAAACAGTTAATACAGAGGACTGAATCTAATCCTTTAGAGAGTTTAGCAGGCATTAAACAGAAAAGAACAGTGACAGAAAAAATTAACTGTTCTGATCTGTGTGTGTTGTGCCTGTTTTTCTGAAAAGATGCTTCACAACTACAGATTTGTATATGTACACAACTCATTTTTCTTATGAAAAGATGTGTATAAAACCAACTTGGCCTCAGTGTTCTGAAGCCTCTGACTTAAATATGAGCCAGACTGCATGTACCTTGCTTTATTTTTTTAATAGACAATTGGTGATCTCATTGACAGCTTTCTGCTGCTCACTCCTATAAATATTTTCATTGAATATTTTAGCAGCTCTTCAGAATGTCTTCTGTCCAACAATTTTGCCCAGCTTCTTTGGAAACTGCATTAATTAACCTTTTCTAAACAAGCTGTCTAGGTATCCTGAATGAATCTAAGAACCCAGTGTGTAAGGTTACCTCTAGTTTGTCCTCCTTGAGATTTTTCTTTTCTAGTGCCATTTCTTTAACCAACAGGACCATAAAACTTTCCAAGATACAGTTATATTTTCAAGTACAGGAATAGGCTGTTATTCAGCTGCCTGTGTACTCTGTTCCTGGAAGTGGCCAATGCTTATGAAAAAGTTAAGAAAGGCAGGGAGGAGTGTGGTGATACTTCCACAATATGCTTTTCCAGCAGCCTGAGGCTGAAAGACTTTCTGGTTGAGAAGTTGTATGCTTTGGGGCTTGTTGACTCTATTTAAACATTTTATTTTTTTTTACCAATGGGTTTGTCCAATTTCTTTTCGGATTGTAATACCCCTTTGTTATCCACAACATTTTGCAGCAGTGAATTCCTCAGTTTACTGTAAGTTTGTTAGTTAGGTGGTAAAATACCTCTAATAAACAATTAAGAAAACCTTTTAAAACCTGACACTTTATATTTTAATTTGGTGCCCTCAGGATTCTGTGTTATGTGGAATAGGCAATATTAACCTTTTTATGGTAACTCATGATTTTACTGGACTTTCGCTTATCCCCACTAGCTCTTTAATTTCTTCTTGTACAGAAGCAAGTCTGTGCCTTTGTTCGTCATTGTTGACTTTTTTTAAGTTGTTGTTCAAATGTTCCCTTTCATCTGGACTGCACACAGTGTTCATGATATGGACTCATGATGAAATTATCCATTGACATAGAATCATAGAATCATTAAGGTTGGAAAAGACCTCAAGGATCATCACGTCCAACCCAACACCACCTAACTCACTAAACCATGTCCCAAAGCACCAAATCGACACATTTCTTTAACACCTCCATAGTGTTTTTTGTGGTGTTCTCAACTAGAAATTAGAGAAGCAATATTCTATTTTATTTTTTAAATAGTACTAGACAACAAACTGACATCTCCAATACAAAGAGAGAGATAATATAAGTTCAGAAAAAAAAAATCATCACTTAGAAAACAGGAAGAAAGGAGGGGTGGGGTGTCCTTGCTTAATATAAGTGTAATTATGAAGATCTACAGTATCTATGAATAGACGTTAAATTCTGTAAGCCAAAATGTGTTAATTCAAATTTATAGGCTAGATTTGCAAGTGGAATTTAGGCATTATAATATCCAGATGGCTGCTGCCCAGTCTCTTTTATGTTCCTTTTATGTCATATATAGGGAAAATTCACAGGCCTAAAAAGTGAGCTTTATGGAAATCAATATATTGATTCAATGTGCTGCTTAAATCTGTTGGGATGAATTGCCAGGAAAGGAATTAGACTCTAATCCCATTTGGAAAGAAATGTTGAAGGTCTAACCATATCCTAGAGAGAGGTAGTGTCTTCTGTTTGGGATTCACGTCTGCAAATCCATATGTCTGTGACAAGCTGGATGGTCTCTTTTCTTTCAAGAAGAGAGAGAATGCTTTTCTTGTGTAACCATGGATTACCCAGGGCAGTGATGGAAATCAAGAATAATTTAAAATGTGTGTATTGCAGATGTCAGAAGTGAAGCGAGATAAAAGCTCTAGATGAGGGATTCAGTTAAGCAGGGAATGAGAAGGCAGCTGAACATGGGCTTTGTGAATGCCAGTGCTACTGATCTAGTAAACTGGAGTGAAACATCTGGATGCTGCTGCCCTTGTAGTTTGAGCCTAAAGATCTAGCAAAAGGGCCTCTGGTTCTGATTGGTGCTTCTTGGTACTACCAAGAAGTAGTGAATCATAAATCTCAATAAGCATGCACTACAAATATCATCCCTCTTACAAATACTCTTCCTTTTTCCTCCTCCCTAGAGGAGGGAGGCAATAAACTTGTATCTTTGTATCTTGACTGTGGGAGAGTTTAAGACACAAATAAAAGGCTACAAATTAGCATGTCACCACTTCAGATCACATAGACTTTTGCATTCAAGAGTTGCAGAAGACTGAAGCAACAATTAAATAAGGCTTTGCAAACATTCAAATGCAGTAGTCAAACTTTTGAAGCAGCTTTAGAAAAGGTCGTGAAGCCTGTTACATTTGTTTGAGATTGGCTTTTCCTCTCCTAAATGTAAGGTTGAATACTCTCAATTGAATTATTTTGTAAAATTCCCAGATCTTCTTGCCCCTGGGGTCATTATCACTAGTATCTAAACTATATCCCAAAGTTGTTGAATTTGGCCTTTATGTGCCTTGTCCACTCATTTCGCTGCTTGCGGTGAGTCACAGATTTTCCGTTGACTCATTTGCTTTTAGACCTTCCAACTGTGAATTTATAGATTCGCAATCTGCAGCTGAAAGATAACCGTAACTGGTCAGAAAATGTAAAATGTGCCTTAGAGGCACAAAATCCCACAGTCACTGTAATACTTCATCTTTAGGCAGAAGCTAGGCCAGTTTACATGTAGCCACAGCAGGTTTAAACACGTTCCAGTGCTGCAAACTACTGCTGCAAAAGCCAAAAATTGCAGAACCTTCCTGCTGCATATCCTTATCCCTAGAAACCGTTGTTAGAGAAGGAAAGGACAGTGTGCACACAAGCTGCTTTCCTACTGCAGGGATGGTCATTCCTGTGTTTGCTACTGAGTTTGGTTTTAGGTCAGATCTGTGTGTTGGAGACTTTTCCTGTTGTGTAGTGGTGTGAAAGCAGAAAAAGCAATAAGATAAGCTGCTGTTTTTTCTATTTTCTTTTTTTTTTTTTTTTTTTTTTTTTTTTTTTTTTTTAGTCTGTGTGAGTGTATTTATTTAGTAGGATCAAATGCCTACAGAAAATAGATGCTATAATCGTGTGTTCAATTTTTTGTTAATTGTTGGGTTTTTGGAGTGGAGCATGTGTTCTCCTGTGTTTTATAAATCCCCATGAACATTAACAGTGACGCAGAAATTCTTATTCTTAATGGAAGAGAAAACCATATAAAAGGACCATGAGAAGATCTGTCACCTGGAAGCACTAAATCTAGTGCAAAGATTCCTGAAAGTTCTGAAGTGTATTAGCATTTCTAATGTCTGGAGTTAAGTTTCTTACACAAGGTGGGTTTCAGCTGTTATTTTCCAGTGTTCGTATTCCAAAACAAATTGTCTTTGTCACTTAAAGACAATTTTTTTTTTCCAAGCAGGAATCTAAATATCTCAAAAACAATTTTACAGAAAGAAATAAATCTATTTGTAGAAGTCTATGGATCAGTTTCATTTTCTCTGTTTTATGTGTTTCTTACTCTTTGCAACTGCAAAGATGTTGGCCTACTACAAAGGGACTTGCTTTTTAATGATCTAAAAACATATTCTAATTGTAAAGAAGCAGCTGTATACTTTAAAACTCTGTAATTAGCTAAAGTTTTATTGCACTTAACAGGTGCATGTTTCTCTAGTCCAAGGAAGGCTGCCCAACCACTCTCCTTGTCTTCCAAGGAAAGGTGCTTCTTCTGGAGAAAGTAGTCACAACATTTCCATCTATTGCAGGAGCTAAATAGAAAGTATGAGAGACCCGTGAACTGTGGAGTCTGCTTTACTGTTGGTTTGATTACATGTTTCTGTAGAGTAAAAGCCCTTTAAAAAGCTTTAAGGAAATGCTGTGCAATCTGGTCTTCCAAAGATGTCTTTCTCTTTGCCAGGAAAATAATTCTCTTTTGTTTAGGCATGTGGAAGGAGTAGGTTGCCAGCATGCTTGTGCCTTAGACGTGTGTGGCTGTCTCTGGGATTGACTGTAAACATCTAGGGACTAGAGCCATTGTTAATAGTAAAGAACAATACTCTCAAGTGTACTGAGAGATACCTATAAAATAGACCAGTTGTCTTTTCTGAGGTATTTAGGTGTGCCACAAAAGTATGTATAGCAGGTGAAAAAATACTCTGTTGGAAGGCTCTGCATTTTGACATCACTCTGTAGACATAAGGTCATATGAGGGAAGACATATATTTAGGCTGTCTTTGATCACATTAATAGTATTTTTTCATAGACAAAGACAAAATATCTTCTAATGTATTTTCCATTTGCATTTAGTCTTTAAACACTGTCTCTCCTCTGGTCCACATATACTGAATTTTTAGGCCCAGAATTTGCAAAGCAGGAAATTCTCCCTACTGGAAAAAATAATTTTGTAAGGGTGAATACAGTGTTACTAACGTATAGTTGTGTATGCATTCAATGACTTTTGTGTCAAAAATTTCATTCATTTTGATGCTAGTGAGCTAAGTCCCTCTGTGATAACCTCAGTAGCGGAGTGTTTTTATATTGAGATGGGAGAGCCTTGGATTATTCAGAAATGATTAATTCAATCAAATCAAAAGCCAGTTGTTGATGGTGAATACCAACTGAGATAATAAACCAAACTATCTTTAAAAATAATTTTTAATTGTTTAAATTACTGTGTTAAATTATTTAAACCTGCTATTTTTTATTTGCTCTTCTCGCTTTTGAGTGGCAGTGAGTTACCTACTACTGTCTATGAAGCCAAGGATAAAGCTGCAAGTTGAGAGGTCCCTATGGATCAATACACAAATCTCAGCCATTGATGTGTAAATGTAAAAATAGTTGGAAGTTCTTTTTTTTTAGTGACAGAATTTTGTATGCATTCTGTGTTACAGCACCAACTTCCCTACTGATTTTATTTATACTTACAGTTTCTCCTGCTTCTGTAGAGCTCAGCAACTTATTTGACCTACATTGGAACTTAGAATATGGTGGGTGTTCTCATGTGGAGTTTTGGTCAAAACCCACCTGTCTTCTCAAGTTAGTAATACCTTACAGAGCTGCTGGGATTCTCGTTTGTTAAGGGATTGCTTTATTTTCTGGGCACTGTCAGATAGATGATACTTGGAAATGGTAAGATGGTCAGAAGTTGATTCTTGTGTGGGGATGACAGGCAGCACTTCCTTATGTCAGAAAGTGTACAGCATGGTCTCTGTCTCCCACTACTGTGAGAAAAGAATTGCTTCTCTTCTGCTTGTGCATACTCAACCTTTTTAGGCACCTAGAATATACTCCAGGAAGAAAGCCTTGTCTTCCTTACTGCTCCTTGAGCATCGGACACTACCTTGTCACAGTCTTGCTGCAAACATTGCTGCTGCAGTTGCACAGCTCTATGAATGTTGTGTAGTGATCAGGACAGACAGCAGCTAACTCCAGTAAGTGATCCTGTAGCTTTAGCTGAGTGCTGCCTTCATAGAATCATAGAAACATAAAATAGTTTGAGTTGGAAGGGACCATGGAGGTCACCTAGTCCAACCCTGCTCCAGTAAGTAGGGGTATTTAATCTTTGGCTTTATCTAACTATTCATTTTAGTAATTTCTTTAAGGTCTGCCACAAGAGACACAGACCTGGGCTTTGTCTTTAGGTACTTGTTTCTAGAAGGATAAAGGTCAGATGAAAGCATGCCAAGAGATACAAAGGTTAGCGATAACTTAAGGCATTTAAAGTATATTTTAGAATGAGTACCACATTGTTATTTTGTTATTTGAAATACCCTACATTTTCCTTTGCACTAAGCAAGTAGTATTTCATAGATGTAAATTAAATCCATGAAATACAGGTTTCTAACATAATCTTAATTATGAAATATGACTTTCTCTTGTTGCTGATCATTATAGTTTTTCTGTATATTTTAGAAAAACAAGTGTACGCATGCTGTTTTTTTCAGGTACCATTTTCTAAAACAAGATTTAGTAGGATAATTGGGTGGATAGCATTGATTGATCATAAATGCAAATACCAAACCACAGCTACTTTTGATATAGATATGTAATTGGAGGA
>NW_010137949.1:20533-54844 GCF_000699245.1 Pterocles gutturalis
AGGGAAAATCTGTAAATATTAAACAAGACAGTGGATTTCCAATATCTTTAAAGCATTTGTGAATGAGAAAGAATATATTTTCTGTTGTTTTATGTCACAGTCTGAACAGGTATCAGGTCCAAAGTGAAATTTCACCCAGAAACACTTAAATATGATTTACTGTGTTTGTCACAAAGTCTTTGTATGGGTGTGATGGGTTTGTCCTTGGCTGGGAGCCAAACCACACACCCACTCACCCAATCCCCCCTCACCCCCTGAGGACAGGGGAGAGAATTAAAGGGGTAAAGGGAAAAAAGGACACGTGGGTTGAGATAAGGACAATTTAGTAACTAAACTACAATAATATTGAAAATAATACTATATACAAATATACAAATGAGTGATACACAGTGATACTGTCCCCCCACCCGATGACCAAGGCTCAGCCTGTTCTCAACTAATGATCCCAAAGCAGGGAGAATCCCGAAACCACACTCACAGAACAGAGATAACAGTCCGAGGTCTCAGACCGAGAGCTGACCGGGGTGGGGGGGGGGCGGAAGGCCTTGGGAGAGTGACCACCTGGAGTGAGATGACCTGGAGCAAAAGAGATCCGGAACCAAAAAGGGATGATCTTCCGGAGGGTCCTCACCTATATACTGGCCGTTACGTCTATGTTATGGAACAGGTTAATAACCCTAATTGGCCACTTTGGGTCTCAGTCCCGAACCTAAGATCAAATCCTGGGCTAGTAACTGGGGCTGTGCTCCCTCCCAGCTTCTCCTGTTTGCAGACAGCCAGAGAAGCTGAAGGACCTTGGCAGCTGTGTAAACATCACTTTTTATCAGCTTTCTTCTGAGCACAAATCCAAAACACAGCCTCTTGCTAGCTGTTATGAAGGTTAACTCTGTCTTATCTTAGCCCAGGACAATGGGACAGAAGAATCCACATGGTTGTGAATTAATTTACCATACATCCTCTTGCTTCATTGTCCTATAATTAAAGTCAGAATATCTCCTTTGTAAATTTAGCCACTTTTCACATTATACTGGAATGTGCTTAGGAAAAGAATCACATTCATGTAGTAATTATGTAAAATTCTGGGAAGAAAGAAATGTAGCACCTTTTCTAATTTTAGTTATGTCTTCATATGGACTGCAAGGTACTTCTAAGCAAACTCTGATAGCTCTGTGGATCGTATTATTTTATGCATCATTGTCTATATTTTTTGCAGTCCCACAACAGACCTCTGCCACTGTGACAACTATTCAGAGGTTAGACTAGTACTTAGTGTATTCTTGGCATACTTAAGTCATGTATTAGTTTAGTCTTTTCTGAAAATTATAAATATGTCTACTACTTTTCCGTCAAGTGCCTCCAACCATTTGTTTTGGGTTTTACTTCTAATAACAAGGAAAAGAGCTAGAATTATGTGATGAGCCAGCTCTTTATAGATTAATAATAGATGTTTGGCCAACACTTAGAGGTCTACAGAGGAGGACCAGCTTACCTCAAAATATTTTCCTCCAAAACAAAAAAAAATCTGAAGATTTCTAAACTAAAATGTTTCTGAAAAGGAGACTGGAGTTTATGTCAATTACTCTTACTTGCCTTTTTTTCTGTAGCCGTAGTAATAAAGCCTGCTAAAAATGGGCCATTGGCCATTACTTGTTTAAAAACCCTACATTCCAAATCAAAATTAGAGTTATGTTGGGTGTGCTATAAGAATAAGCTTCACACCTTCTCTTGGCAGGAGACCTACAATAAGATGTGAAAACCAAATTAACTAATCTAGTGTTTAGTTACTAGGAAAACAGTTGTACAGGTAGTTTCCTTCTGAACAGAGGTGGTTACCCATTTATTTTCAGGAGATTAGTTAAAAAGCCTTGTTTTAAATAAGGTTTTTAACTAATGCATTTGAGGATAAATGCATTAAGAAAAGCAAGGGCAAAAGTGTGCGAGTGGCTGAAGTTCAAGAATGTGAATGATGATTTCTGGAAAAAGTCTACAGTCCTTGGAGTCTTGGAGTCATTGGGCATACTTCCCAGGGGAATAGAAACCAGAGCAATTGCTGTACTCTGAAAATACAAATCTTGTATCATGTCCTATAGGAATCAGACTGAAATGTTTGCTTGTTTGTTTTTTTTTTTTTTTTTCATATAGCAAGATTGCCACATTATATGCTGTCAGAACATAGTATGAACAATTGATAATGAGGAGTCTGCTCTCCGTGATGCAAAATGCCATTGGTAACTGATGATTTGAACTGATTTGGCAATGGAGTTATAGAAAAGTTAATGTTTTTTATATTGAAGATGTTTTATATTCTTATTTTCTTTTAAGTGAAGACATGGCCCACTGAGGTATACATGTGTTAAAAGCTGGCATTCTTGTCTGTGTATTGCCAGTCTTGGGTCAGTAAAATGGCAGTTTTTTCTAGTTCATAATGGAGTATCTTGGGAAACATAATGCAAAATAGAGAGACTTATGGCCTCTGTCGTGCTGTAGAAGTGCTCATAACATGTATTTTGGAAGAAGAACTCAAACTAAAGATAATGGAAATTGAAATGCCCTCTAAACATTTTGAAAACTGGTGAAAAAGCCCTTAATGGAAAGAGAATAAATGAAAGAGATTAACAGAAAGCAGATACATGTGCTATCTGTGTTGTCTTGTTCAACTTTGAGGCTTTTGTTCTGTTGTGGTTCTAATCAGAAACAGAAGACAGCCTTGCAGAGAAATTTTATGCTAGGTGGCATAAAAATACCAGGTTCAATACAGAATTAGTGTATATTCAGCTCTCCAGCACAGCCAAAAATTGCTTACTTGACCTCCATTTGAATTAAAGTTGAAAAGTTCCATAGCATCCTTGACATTATTGTCAGCTCCTCTCCGTTGGCTGATAAGTTACCTGGTTGAGCACTTTCTTACAGTTAAAATTTATGTGTAATCCAGAATTTCAACAGCACCAAATATTTTCCTTTTCTAAACATTTAGTTATGAACTAAAACTTTTTTAAAAAATGCCTTAGTTTTACTAGAAACATTGAAAAAGCATGGCTCTTGAACAGTGTAAAATAATTCATCTCTTTACGCTATATGAAAATATCAGCTGTAAAGCATAATTTTGACAAGCATAACTGTTCCACAATCATAACATTCAAAATTAAAATTAAAATTATTCAGAATACCCATATCTGAATGGAGTGGTATTGTGGTTTAATCCCAGCCAGTAACAAGCACCACACAGCTGGTCGCTCAGCCCTGCCCCACTCCCCACCCCACACCCTGGTAGGATGGGGGAGAGAATCAGAGGAGTAGAAGTGAGAAAACTCATGGGCTGAGGTAAAGACCATTTAATAAGTAAAGCAAAAGCTGCACATGCAAGCAAAGCAAAACAGGGAATTCATTCACTGCTTCCCATGGTCAGGCAGGTGTTCAGCCATCTCCAGGAAAGCAGGGCTCCATCACACATAGCGGTTCCTTGGAGAGACAAAATGCTTAAACTCCATACATCCCCCATTCCCTTCTTCTTCCCCCAGATTTATATGCTGAGCATGACATCATACGGTATGGAGTACCCCTATGGTCAGTTGGGGTCCCCTCCCAGATTCTTGTGCACCACCAGTCTACTTGCTGAGAAGCAGAAAAGGCCTTGACTCTGTGCAAGCATTGCTGAACAGTAAACAAAACATCCCTGCGTTATCAACACTGTTTTCCGCACAAACCCCAAACAGCCCCATACTAGCTACCATGAAGAAAATTAACTCTATCCCAGCCCAAATTGGGACAAGTAGAAGGAGACAAGTCTATTGTCTCCCCACAGCAAGCCTCATATTGATGTGGAGAACATGTTTTTATGATTAGTCCCTACTTATAATATAAAGATAATTATGAATCACAGTGGTTTCTTTGTCATGCTGTAAAGTAAACACACTTTATGCTATTTCTCACCTCCACAGTCCAGTTAGCGATATTTTTGGAATTTAAGGCTTATCTATGATTACTGTAGTGACTCAGACAATATAAGGGCTAAATTTTGCCCATTAGGTTTTCCACTGCAAACACAAAATCTGTCTGTAAATGAATGAGTAAGCTTTTGCCATTTTACCTTCCTTGAAGGTAAAGTTCATCCCATTTCTTGATGACTGTATTTTGTACATTATGCCGAAATTTTGGAAAGTAAGAAAACAAATGTGTCATCCTATTCAGCTAATGCATTCTCAAGGAGAAGTATGTTTTTATTTGGAGCAATAGTTTTGCCTATTTATATTGGGTAGAAAAAGGAAACCAGTTTGTGTCCTCATATTAATTTTTTTCCTTTGTTTTTGACAGACAATATTTTCAAGTGTTTTGACACTTTATTATCAAATAAAGAAGCATCATCAACCCATCCTTCAGCTGTATGCCAAAGAATACGCTTCTTGCAGTGAAAGACATTGTGAGAGTCCCCATTTTTATGGGAGTTCCTGGTCAGAACCAACTGTAATGTCCAATTTGCATGTTTCAATCACTCTAATACTGTCATTTGAAAACCCCATGGAAATATTATTGTCTCTTCTATTTTTTTTCCAGTTTGCATAGCTTCCTCTAAAAAAAAGCTGAACAAAATAACCAGAGACACTTACTTTTTACATAACTGTATTTTCAGTGGGGTAATGCTGAAATGGGAAAGATTGTGTGCCTTATGTATTTATGCAGCAATGATGTATCAAACCACTATACTGGGTTTCTTTATCTTTTCTCATCAAACTGTGTAAAAATTGCATGAAATGGCAAATAGAATCATACTTTAATGTAACCTTTAAATTAAAAAAAAACAGGAAAACTGTTTTTGCAGCATTGTCTGAAATCTCATGTTTTCTATAACTTGACTCATGAGGCACTCTGTTGACTGGCTCATCAAGGAGGTTTTCTTCCATTTATATGCTTACTTTGTAACTACTCATTCACCATAGAATTTTAATGCAAAATGCAGCTGAAATTCGATATGTAATCATAGGGAAAACAAAGGCTACATTGATTTTGTATATTGAAAAAGTTGAGGGTCTGTGACTCGCGAACAAACAAAATAGTTGACAGTCAGGCAACAAACTTTACTGTCCCAGTTTGCTCAAACAAAGGTCCCAAACCAATATTCCCAACAGCATCCCCACCCTCTTAAAGTGCCCACTGTCTTAGCAGACATTTTTTCCATTCTTCTCCTATACGCCCTACCCTTAGTTCCCTTGCAAAGCATCCTTGTGCTCCAGGACTGTCTAGCCTGAAGCTGGGAGGCACAGAATCTGATATCCATTCCTGTAAGTGTGGTCATATCAGGGGGAGGCTGAATCAACCTCTGTACCAAACATGACAAAAGCCTGCTCCCACTACCTGTGGGCATGCACGTTAACAGGAGATGGAAGGCAGATATAAATACCCCTCCCCCTATCTTTCAGGTGAGATGTATGACTTTGAAGTTAGGGAACCTCCTGAGCTGGAGATGAACTTGCAGCGTAACAACTTCTTCACTGTCTCCCACCTGGACTACTTTTCTTTTCCTTTAGATTTTCTACTAAGGGTGCTTCAGTATGGGTTATCTTCACATACTTTCAAAGCAGACAATAAAGGTCAGCATGAACTAGGGAAATGCAGCTGAGTGTACGTAGGGGTTTGAGTGTCTGGAATAACATTGGCTCAAGTAAGAGAGGAAGTTCTGACTGCAGATGTTAAATAATATTGCCTTTGTGACTGGAAATTCAGTGACCTCCTGGAAAAACTGCTCAAGGCTTTCTTCAAAATGTCTGTAAAATGCTGGTTTTTTTCAAAGATTTATCATGAAAAGCATCTCTGGGGGTCTCTTGGTGGCCGATTCACAAGTGATAGAGCTGCTACTAGCACTTTTGAACTGATGCTTCTTGAACTTATGCTGGTAATGATACAGCAGTGAGCTGTGATCATGATGACACATAAGTGAGAATAAATTGTCTTTATGGTTGTTCAGTGAAGCAGCTGATCAGGCCAGCATGTGTTGTTTTTGACTGACTTAGAAAGCAGAGATATCTCAGAGGTCTCTCTTCAACATAAGACCCTGAAAGAATAAAAGGAAATGCAGTTTACTGCTGAAAATAGCTGCCAGTCACAATCTGTTTCCTGTAAACTCAGCATAACTGGTATTTTTTTTTGCTAAAAGGGACTTTAGGAAGTCCTAAAAGTGACAGATTTTCAAGTCAGTATTGAAAAAGTTGCAGTCAACTACAGGAAGGAAAAGCTGCAAAGGATGGAGAAAGAACCTTGCCCTCTGAAAGGGGGCAAAAAAAGTCATTGGCTGATGTAGCAGAGGTCTCAAACAGCAGAAGGAGGGAAGATGTGATCCTATGCATGGCAGTTGTGAGAGCATTCTTGCAAAAGGGATGCTGGCTTTTTTGGATGGTGGATGAAGCAACATCAGCATTCAAGAAGATCCTGCACAGCAGCTAAACTTTCAGAAGCAGAGCTCTGCCTTTTGAATTTCTACAAAACTGAAATGGGATCATATTTCTGCAGCATCTTTATGAAGCTAAAATTTCTTCTTCCCATTCCTGTTACTAGAGTAAAACTTTTGTTCTGCCTGGAGATTCCTGTTTTCTGATGAATGAGACTCCAGCATGCTTCCCTATGAACCAGCAGGGGGATATCAGCATTGCTAACACAATAAACGAAAAGTTTAATGAATACAGTTAGGAAGACTAATTGATTAAAATGTTCACAGGCTATTGTTAGGTAGTTAGACTGTTCTTAGTCACAAGACTAAGTGCAATTCAAACAATCTAAAATAACAAAGAATGAACCCTTGTTTATTCCTTGCTGTGCTGCCACATGAACAGGCACGCAATTTACAAGCAACCCTCCAGATGGCTCTTTGAGCAGGCTGGAGCAGTTTGCTGTTGAAAGACTGTGAAGTATTGCCGGATGATGAAGAGATTAACTCGGATCCACTATCCTAGGTGGTGCTGAGGAACTGAAATGGTTGCATGGAAGAGCTTGCGAGCTGGCATAGCTTAGTGCTGCAAAAGGAGATGAAGGCAATGTGTCTGTATCAGCACTTAACCACTGCTGCAGACAGGGTGATTCCATTAGTCTGATTCAACTAAGAAAACAGCCAGTTTACCACTGCTGAGTAAATTTTTGACCCAAATGAAGTTCATTGACTTTTATGTGGCCAGAATGTCCCCTTATTTTTTTGCAAAACTTGTATTAATCTCCATGCATTTGTAGAAGATCAAGTCATTTGTTCTTACTTGTTTGAAGAATTGTACTCTTCCTTCTTGATTATTGCCAACTTTTAGTGGTAGTAATTTCTGGGTTTGCCCAAAATGTTTTGTGGGCATATGTGATTTTTCCTTGGGCAGAATGTGTGTTAATCTTTTAAAACGTTTTGGAATTGAAAAATTTATTACAGGAGTAGAAAATAATAATGTATTTATAATAGAAGGTTGGAGAAGAATTTAATTGGATAAGAGGTAGCAGCTTTTGCTTTGTTATGCCAGAAGTGTTGCAGTAAGAACTTACACTGTAGAAGGAATGGTCAGGTAATGAAAGTCCTAACAGAAATACCTGACCACGTGCATTAAATTCCTCCAACAGCTACCAAATGCAAATTTTGCGCAGCCTGTAATTATCTATACAGCTGGAGTAGCCTTGTGCTGGTCTGAATCTATGGCCTATGGCTATACCACCCTCAGAACGCCTGATCTCATCTGAATCTTGATCTTAGGCAGAATGTTCCTTTCAGGTTTATGAATAAGGTAATCATGAGCACGTTAGCATTCACAAGGTGTTCTTTCCGCTGTGGGATTACATGACACTGACAAAATAAATTGCTGCTTTAAGAAGTGAATTTTTTTTGGTAGAGAGAAAGTATCTTTTAAGGCATTACAAAGATATTGTACATCCACATACATTTTAAGTATATATGTTGTGAGCAGAGGTATTTGAAATATATTTATTTCAGAATGTGAAGGTGTTGTCACTTTTTAACTGACTCCTGCCATTTTAATTTTTCTCTAATTCTGAAAGATACATGCTGAGGCACTGCTGCATCAAACTGCAAACAAATATCAGTTAGGTTTCATCTGACAAATAGTCACATTAATATCTTAAATGCCTGAATACCTGCATTGAATCTGCTGGGTCTGTAGGCATTGCTCACATGAGTAACTTTGGACTCAGTTTTCTGTGCCAGACACTTACTTGCTGAATGTGGATAGCAGTAGTACCTGAACAAAAGGCCAGCTACTTCGAAAAAATATAAAGGCATTGAATGGCAGATGAAGGTCGGAAGGGCCATTGCTTTTTTTGGCCATTCTCTCCTCTACAAGCAGCAGTCAGGGCACTCAGTGTGCCCTTGCTCACTCGATGGCCTGAAGCCACATGGCTGGTCTATTCTCTCTTCCATTGCACTTTGACCTTGCTGGGCTGATTACAGGCTTCTCAGCAATGCAAAAGTGAATCTGGATGTTGTAAAATGTTGTCTGCTCTTCCTAGCAGTTAGATACTAATCTAGGTCAGGCTAACATTTGTATATACTAGTTAAGAGAAATTAGGCCAGTAGTAATGAAAAGAACAAAGGGGCCTGGGATTATTTTAAGGAACAACCTGGACATATGGACTTTGGAAGAATGTATTGATCAAGTTATGTCATTAAATGCGCCAAATTGGCAGGGGAAGTTAAGTTCAAATAACCCTCAGGTGAACTATCTCATTATGTGCTAATATACATAGCAAAACACACCTCTAGACAAAAGAGTACCTGCCTCCAGGAGCAGACAGCTACTCACTGAAGATGCGCAGTAGAGAGATTGTGTGATGCAACCACATGTAACTTCATTAAAATAATATGTAAATCACTATCCAAACACTTGTTAAGGGAAATACTTGGCATATAACCAACTTGTATTTTTTGTAATAAATTGAACGCAGAGATAATGGTTGATGTGCTTGGTTTGTGAAAAGCCACCAAGGACCCAGCCTTGTGCAACTCTGAAATAAAATCAGTGTCGTGACTTGGTGTGTGAGATTAGCTTATTGCATGCTGGGTGATGAATCCGACTTTTTGGACAACATGGACAAACCAAGAATGAAGACCAAAGAAAACCAAAAGCTGTCTCAAAACAGGTAGCTGGGACAAACGGCCAGCTGAGAGCTCAGATACTGGGTTTCCTGCTTCTGATGTGACTGAGGAGGACGTGAAAGGCAGCTCTTGCTTCTAAGAGAAACTATGATCTCATCCACCTTGATCCTGCTCATGAATGCAGAGGTGGCAGCAGCAGCTATAATGAAGCCCTCCATATTTAGCTGTGTGGGTAGGAGGCAGACAATGAGGTGCAGCATATGTTGGCTAGTTGTGCTGGATAAGACAAAAAGCTACCTGGCTGAAGTAGGCAAAAAGGTAGTTCTTCAGAGGTGCATTGAAGCAGTCTGTAATAGTTTTATTTGCCTGTGTCTAAGGGCATTTTGCAGCTCTGCTGCAACTTAGGAAATATAGAAACAGACTCTCAAATTGCTCACATCCTCTTTTACAGATTCCTGAAGTGTGCCTGCACTTACTAATGACTAAGATAATAAATTTTTTTCGTGACTCCAGTGTCAAGAAGCCCATTTAGGGCTTTTGAAAGTTAGTATAACATTGATGATGATCTGCATAATAAAATAATAATGCAAGTATGCTAGCTGGATGCAGAAGCTCTGAATGCTATGGCTGTGCAACAACAGCAGCCTGTATGTAGGCAGAGTTGGCAGAGGAGTGCATCAAAGCAGATTTTGGTGTGGGCACGTAAATTCCTTGTTTTGAGCATATGTTGAAGTATCACAAATGTTAAGGGGCAGTGTTCGGTGATCTATCTTACAGAAGGTGGATTCAGTTGATGAATAATAAGCAAGGACTCAGTCTCAAAAACATCCTCCCCTGCAGCCAAAAATTACAGTCTATGATATTATTTGTCATTCATAGACTGGGTGTATTAGGGCATTAAGAAAAGACAACTGACTGCTGTGTTCATATGGGGATATGAATATTTCCTCATATCTCTCTAAATTACATTGAAAAATGAACATTTTGTAGACAATAGCAGTAGATGTGGCCAGGGCCATCCTTGCAATGAAACACTGTCAAGGATTTCTAACTCTCACCATTGCTTGCTGGATGTGTGTAGTCAAACTAGGAAATAACTCAAAATAATTTTCCTGAGTGAGAAAATCAGTATTCAGTTCTTGAGGGATTAAACATGATGATGTAAAGGTTTGAGACTCACAGTTGCATTAAGGCCACATTATATTACTTCAGCCCCAAAGTGAGTATAACTGTAATTGATTTACTATATTTAAGTGCATAAAGGAGAACAAAAAGTCCATGTGTGTAATTTTAAGTGTAGTGTTTTTTCCATTTTGCCTTTCTATATGCATTTCATCCCATCTCAAGTCCTGCTGTTTTTCAGCTTTTTAAGATATAACCTGTTCTATTCTAACTGGAGTATTTTCAGGCTCTCTGGTATTAGTATATTATCTGATCTAACTATCAGCCAGCTGGCTGATGTCCTCTGATGTTTCCTAAATAATTTGCTTGAAGCAGCTTTGTGCACACGGAGGTGTTGTTTTTCAGAACCCTTTTAGAATGTTGATATGTACATGCTGCGGATTCTCTAAGGTTTTATATGTATTTGTATGTGTGTGTGTGGCTCTTGGCAGTATCCAGAGATCCAGAGTCATAGCACTGTTAGAGTTTCAGATAAACTCCTTTGGTTGCAGTGCATAAAGACATGCAGCCAGCAGTTGATTAGCTACAGGCACCAGACCTCCCTGCCCTCCTCTGACCACCTCCAGAAGAGAGATGGAGGAATGACACATGGGTCAGCTCTGGAAGTGCTGCACTCATAACACACCATGCTGTGGGATGCTGGTGTTGCTCTCAGTTGCTACGACTCTGCTGAGCGCCAATTTGTGTAGCTCAGAGGCGAAGGTGTGAGATGTTCTGCCACCGCTGCAGTGTGTCAGCACCCCGAGTGGGACAGTGCTGGCAGGTGGGGATGCTGGCTGCTGCACCTGACGCAGCCCACCCACCAAACCTGCATCCAGCACTCTCCTATTGTGTTCTTTACATTCAGCTTGTTCATGTGAACCGCCACCCTGTGCTAATTTCCCAGTTGGCTGTCTAAAATGGGTGGGTAACACTGCTATCTTGTTTTCTCTTTTTGGTCTTAATAGCATGTCCTGTCAGCACCTTTGGGAATACAGGATATAAACATCACCATTTTCTAGGGATGTTTATCATACCTTGCCTTTGGCTTCTTCCAGTGATTCTTACCTACTTTAAACAGGATATTTTCCCTGTAGAAGCAAAATGCATGGACCTGAGCCTCTAATACTTTCAGTTATTGTGATTTAAGGAGTTACATAGACCCTTGAGAGATCTCAGGCCAGAGGCAATCTCAGTTCCGATTTATATTTCCTTGCATCTGATGGTGATATTGTGTATTCTACAGGAAATGACAACAAAATACTTTGGTGTATAGCATACTCAGTCTGTTTTTACATTTTCTTACTTTTTGGGCAGGACATGTCATACCTTAAATGTGCTAATTTTTACTTAATACATCTTGCAAACTTTCAGCACTCCTTCCAGGTTACATCTTAGGTAAGTGATAGGTAAGAATGTAAATACAACTTGTTTTGCTAAAGAAAGAATTTTTTGCTCTGGTTTATAAATAAAACTATACTTTACCTGAATTTTTACATGACAAAAGATGAAAATGTATGTATGGGAGTGTTTTCAGAATTTGCAAACAGGGCTAATCTGGCCATATATCCTAGATGATTCTCCATCTTTGGGACTGTTGTAGTTTTATCCCTGGCTAGCCAGGACAGGGACCCGTATGGAAATTTCTGTCATGCAAGTCAATTATCAGCAGCCTCCGAAGGAGTAAAACAGAACAGAAAACCAACCAACCATGCCCTCCTCCAACACTGCTGTAGACAAGAGTCATGTGTATGTGTCCGTCTGATCTGTAAAGTGAATGTCTAGGGTAACAGAGTCCTTCAGGACTGCAGATAAAAACTGTGTTAGCACTGTAGGATCTGCAGTTGTTTTTGGTAAGTCTAGGGAAGCTCCTAGACTTACGGGGAGTTAGGTAGGTATAAATCTTTTATATGGCTCAGCTATTGCATGAACAAATATTCTGTTTATTATTTGGTGTATTACAAGTATGGTATGAGGAGATTTTGTGTGTAATGTAATAGTAGGTGTGAGATAAACTTAGGAACGCAATTAACGTGAGAGGAGATAAATCATTCCTTGCTTATATAAAGATAAGAGAAGTGGGAAGAAGTTTGTGTTTGAACTGTAGCCCAAATGTCAGTTGTGGGAGTTAGGTTTTGCAGAACATTCTACTGGTGTATTAAATAGAGGTTTGCAGTACCAAAAAGGACTTATGACTTCATGATGGGATAGACAAATGTGTTTAGAGGTACTGTAGAGGTGGGTATTGCTTTTGGTACTTGAGCTGAGTGTGTGTAATGATCTCTTTTATAGTGAATAGCTGTGCTGTACTGGGATGCTGGTTGTACCTTGAACACCTTGTTTTTCCAAAATATGTTTCTTGTATCCTCTCTGTCTTAATAGGCTTTCTCTAGTAAATCATTGTATGTATGTATGCATTTTTAAGTTCATCTTAACAACAGAAAAGGTTCATCCTTCACTGTTTTTCAAACCAGCTTGAGTGCTGATGTTTCAGGTAATTAGAGTCAACTACCAAGCTATGCTTAATTTTTGTTTTATAAAATGTCGATTGTTCCAGAAAAATACTTTAAATATGATTTCTAAATGCAATCGTTTCTTCTGTAACAAGATGCATGTTAGAACTGCAGAGAGATACCAAAGTCAAGTTTGTTACAAAAAGCGTCCGATCAACTTAGGCACTCTTCTGTGAATGTTCACATATTGACTAATTATATGCACATGTAAAATAGGATTGCTTCTGTGTATCAAGTTAAGCCAGTGAAGAACTCCTTGAACTATGATGGCACTTAAGAAAATTATACCTACAGCATAACTTGAAATGAGTATCACTTATAATTCCTGAAAGGTCACGCAAAAGTATGTTCTCATTCAGAAACAAAAATAGAGAAAAAATAAAATTTAGATCTGCCTGTTGTCTGCTTGAAAAATCTACTTCAAGGTTTTTTTGCCTGTCTCATTTCTGCATGAACTGCCTTTTACTCCTGAAGTCTGCATGACATTAGAAACATCTCTGCATCTTACTTAGGATTGACAATAAATTATTTTCTGAGCTTTTTAGTATTTCTTCTCAGCTGGAGGACCCAAAGCTCTCCTTTCATGCTTTCAGAACAATTCAGGGACACAGAGTTCATCCACTCTCTGCTATGCTGTACGCCAGTCCTTACCAAATACTCTTTTCAGTTTAGTCCTTCCATATTTTCAGCCTTGCATTATGCATAAAACTAATGAGAAAGTCTCAAGTAAAATCATACTATTAACAAGTAAAAGCTGACCATAATCTTGGACTTGCAGAAATTTGGAAAAACAATACAACTGAATTTGTGTAACTCTTGGGACTAATTGTCATCTTCTGTATCCTTGCATTATTCCTGTAAGTGGATCTTGCTTTTGAAAGAGAAAGGGCTTAGCTATTAGAGAAAAATATGTGTAAAAAATACTGCTTGGATTGGACACTCTTTTGGATACACTTTCATACTTATTTTGAATTATGAAAGTGACTTTGTAGCAGTCAAGGAAACATGAAATCAAATCCTTTGTGCAGTTTAAAATAATGTATTTATCCACATGTGAAAATAACAGAACTGTTCAACTGGATAAAAATACAGTGTATTTTCATCTTTGTTTACCATGTCACCTTAAAGCTGAGCTTAGAGAAAAGTGAAGTTCTGGTCTAGCAGAACCTTTGCTGCTCCTAGTCCTCCAGCTGACACTTGTTTTTTTTGTGAGGGATTATTGGAGTGCTAATGCAGTGTCTATCTTGCTGCTCTCTTTCACCTCAGCTCCACAGAGATACAAAGATGATTAAGGGAATGGAGCATCTCCCTTATGAGGAAAGGCTGAGGGACCTGGGTCTCTTTAGCTTGGAAAACAGGAGACTGAGGGGTGACCTAATCAATGTTTATAAATACGTGAAGGGTGAGTGTCAGGAGGATGGAGCCAGGCTCTTCTCTGTGACATCTAGTGATAGGACAAGGAGCAATGGGTTCAAGCTGGAACACAGGAGGTTCCACTTGAATATGAGAAAAAACTTCTTCACGGTGAGGGTGACAGAGCACTGGAACAGGCTGCCCAGAGAGGTTGTGGAGTCTCCTTCTCTGGAGACATTCAAAGCCCGCCTGGATGCGTTCCTGTGTGATCTGATCTAGGTGTTCCTGCTCTGGCAGGGGGATTGGACTAGATGATCTTTTGAGGTCCCTTCCAATCTCTAACATTCTGTGATTCTGTGATTCTGTGATTCCCAATCCCTTTTCCTGTCGCCTGCTTTGGGAGTGCTGTGAGTCCTATCCTGCCTAGGCGTAAGAAGCATAGAATAGAAATGCAGAGTCACTGAGGTTGGAAGGCATCCCTGGAGATGATCTACAACCCTCCAGCACAAGGAAAGGGTCAACTGAAGCAGGTTGCCCAGGCCATGTCTAGTTGAGTTTTTAATATCTGTAAGGATGGTGACTGCACACCCTCTCCGGGCAACCTGTACCAGTGTTTGATCACCCTTACCATAAAAAAAGGTTTTTTCTTACATTTATGTGGAATTTCATGTATTTCAGATTGTTCTCATTGCTTCTTGTCTTGTCACTAGGAACTGCTGAGAAGAGTTTGACTTTATCATCTTTGAATCCTCCTGTCAAGTATTTTTACAAGTGTATCAGATAGAGTCACAGAATCATAGAATGATTTGGGTTGGAAGGGACCTTAAAGATCATCAAGTTCCAACCCCTCTGCCGTGGGCACGGACACCCTCCACTAGACCAGGTTGCTCAAAGCCTCATCCAGCCTGGCCTTGATCACCTCCTGGGATGGGGCATCCACAGCTTCCCTGGGCAACCTGTACCAGTGCCTCACCACCCTCACAATTAGAAACTTCTTCCTAATATCTAGTCTAAATCTACCCTCTTTCAGGTTAAACCCATTACTTATCATTCTATCACTTCACTCCCTGATAAAGAGTGTTTCTCCATCTCTCCTGTAGGCCCCTCTGAAGTACTGGAAGGCTGCTATAAGGTCCCTCCAGAGCCTTCTCTTCTACCATCTGAACAACCCCAACTCTCTCAGCCTGTCCTTGTATGGGAGGTGCTCCTGAGCTTTCTCTTCTCCATGCTAAAAAAGATCCATCTCCCTCAGCCTCACCTTCTATGAAAGGTGCTCCAGTTGCCTCAACACTTAGAATCATAGAATCATAGAATAGTTTGAGTTGGGAGGGACCATGGAGGTCATCTAGTCCAACCCCACTGCAGTAAGCAGGGACATCTTCCACTAGATCAGGCTGCCCAGAGCCCCGTCCAACCTGACCTTGAATGTTTTCAGGAACAGAGCATGGGCAACCTGTTCCAGTGTTTCACCACCCTAAATGTAAAATATTTTTATCTTATATCTAGTCTAAACCTCTCTTCTTTTAGTTTAAAACCATTACCCCTTGTCCTATTGCTACAGGCCCTGTTAAAAAGTTTATCCCCATCTTTCTTATAAACCCCCTTAGGTACTGAAAGGCCGCCATCAGGTCTCCTTGGAGTCTTCTCCAGGCTGAACAACCCCAACTCTCTCAGCCTCTCCTCATAGGGGAGGTGTTCCAGGCCTTTGATAATTTTTGTGGCCCTCCTCTGGACCCGCTCCAACAAGTCCATGTCCTTTTTGTGCTGAGGGCTCCAGAGCTGGACACAGTACTCCAGGTGTGGTCTCACCAGATCAGAGCAGAGGGACAGAATCACCTCCCTCAACCTGCTGCTAATGCTTCTTTTGATGCAGCCCCAGACACGGTTGGCCTTCTGGGCTGCAAGTGCACATTGCTGGCTCATGCTCAGTTTTTCATCCAGCATGTGTGGCCCTGGAGTGGATGTGCTCCAGTATTTCCACATCTCTCTTGTACTGGTCAGCCCAGAACTGGACCCAACACTACAGACGTATCTCACCAGCTCTTAGAAGAGAGGAGGGATCACTTGCTTGAACTGGTGGCAGAGCTTTTCCTAAGTGCAGCTCAGGAAGCTTCTGCCCTTCTTTGCCACAAAGGTGTATCACTGACTCATGTTCAACTCCTTCACTAGGACCCTGAGATCCTTCTCTGCAGAGCTGCTTTCCAGTGGGCCAGCCCCCAGCTTATACTGGTACCTGCAGTTACTCCTGCTGAGGGGCAGGATTTTGAATTTCCCTTTGTTGAACTTCATGAGGTTTCCGTTTGCCCATTTCTCCAGCTTGTAAGGTCCCTCTGAATGGCAGCACACATCAGTATATTAACTGTTCCTCCCTGGTTTATATCACTTGCAAACTTGCTGAGAGTGCACTCAGTCCCATCATTAATGATATATTTTAACAGTGTTGGTCCCAGTATCAATGCCTGCAGTACACTACTGACAACTGGTCTTGAGCTGGACTTTGTGACACTGATCACAGCCCTTTAAGCCTGGCAGTTCTGCCAGTTTTCAGCCCACCTCACTGTCCACTTATCTAGTTTGTACTTTGTCAGTTTGTCTAGAAGGATGTAATGGGAGACAGTGATGGAAACCCCTGCTAAAGTTAAGATAAAACAGCCTCTCCTGCTCTCCTGTCATGCACCAGGCCACTCATCTCATCATAGAAGGCCATGAGGTTGTTCAGGAGTAATTTCCCCTTCATAAATGCATGCTGACTGCTCCCAATAACCTTCTTGTCCTTTGTATGTTTGGGTAGTTTTGTTCATCACCTTCACAGGAGTAAAGATGAGGCTGATCAGCATGTGGTTCCCCAGATCCTTCTTCTTCCTCTTCTTATAGACAGGAGCGACATTAGCTTTCTCTCAGTCCTTAGGAACACCCTTTGCCCCCCTGACTGCTATGATCTTCTAAAGCTAATTGCTAGAGTTTAACTGTGGCGTTGGCCGGTTCCCTCAGTGCCCATTGGTGCATCCGGTCAGATCTCATGGACTTGTGTATGTCCAGGTTGTTCAAAAGTTCCCTAGACGGGTCCTCCTCTACAAGGGGGAAGTTTTCTTGTTCTGCACTTTTCCACTTGTCTCCTCACAACCTGCATTCGGCCAAGTAGCCACAAGGTTGTGAAACAGCTCAGCCACTTTGAGACCAGCCTGAGGAAAATTCTGGGAGGGGTACTTGACTGGCCATGGTATGAGAGCTATCTGCATATCTCACCATGAAACAGGGACATGTGTTGCTTCTCCACAGCTAACGACAATGTGGTTGGCGTGGCTATGTGTGGGTGTGCACTCAGCACATAGTGAGTATTTTGGTTACATCATTGCTCATGCGATTTGGTGGAGATGTTAGGGAAAGTGGCTATCCTTCCTGCCATCATAGAGGGTAATGTCTGCACTGGGAAAGCAAATGATACCTCTTGATGTGGACAATAAGAGGAGTCTGGTCAACACGGTTTTTCCAGTTTTTTGGGTTTGAGGTTTTTTTCAGTCCTCCACTATGAGTGAAATGCAACAGTACTGGGCTTGCCTCTGCTGCTGAAAATTAATTTTTGTGTTCCTGTCGTTTGTAAGTGGACAAGAGGTACTTAGAAAAACAGCGTTAAAAAAAATCTTAGAAGTATGTGTAGGAGATTCATGTAAGTATTTTATAGGACCTCAATTTTGAGCAAAATTGTTCCCGGCAGCATCCCTTTCGTATGGATTCTTTGCTGTCTGTTTCTGTAGAGTAAATCAGTGTTTTCATCACAGGTGAGAAATATTGCACAGCATTGACCACCTGGAGATTACAAGGACTCTTTGCACTGGCAAAGGGACTGCCCAAATACTGAGATTGCACTGTGCTCAAATCATCAGTAAGAAACTTCAGTGGCATGCACTCAGAAAAACGTGCGAATGACATGAATCCTTCAGGAGAAGGGTGAGAGCTCATAGTTTGTAGATGAAATCTAGTAAAAATATATGACCATTGACTAACGTATGGAACACGATGCATTTTAATACTGTACACATGTGAATGAACAAATGAAATGGAAGCTGGGACAGCACACAGTGCTGTCAGTTCATATGCTTCTGAAGGCTCTGTGAGAAACTGACAAAATAAGTGAGTTCTTTGCAGAGCAGTCATATACTGCAAAGCAGAGTCTGCTGATATGGCAGCATGGACCCAGACTGAAAGGAACTGCTTTCTGCCTGAAGTGCAGTTTGTTGCTTTAGAGCTCGACACACTTGATTCAAGAACTCAGCATGTTTTTATGTTCAGCCCCTGTACTGCTGTGTCTTAGAGGTTTCCACCTCTAGTTAGTCTGATGTGGGTTCTCATCACGTTGAGGTTAGTGGGATTGCCTGTGTGTACAGTAGAAGACTGACACTTTGACATGATAAAGCCAGACCCCTCTGAATGAATGAACACAATGAAAATTTGTCACTGAAGTGTTATCATGGCTGCTGAGGAATAGTAAATGTCTCTTAAGCTTCTGCTGTAAATTTAACCATTTAATTTACTCCCAGAAATATGGGGCTACTTAATGGCAGAGTTCTGCTTCCCTTCCCCTCCGTGAATGCCTCCTTATATTATGTATAAAACTTTAAAAGACATTTTACTCTATCCCTGCTGCTAAAGATTGTGAAATGCTCATGTCTGAAATCTTTTAACTGAGAGGTGACTTGGTCATGAAAACCTTTACTGAAAACAAGTGAATCAGATATTCTGCAGGACATGGACAATTATTTCCTGTAACAGCATCCTGCTAATTGCAGTGATTGTTTGGGGTGTAAGTGTTCTTGAGGATTTGGACTTTAAATATTTCACAGCTGAAAGCCTTGTGGTGTTAAGGGAGGAACCGCTGTGGCCAAGTGGTACTGAGTTTCCTCAGGGTGTTAGTGTGAAAACTGTGGTATTTTTTTCAGATTTTATCATGACTGGTCTATACCACATGTGCTGTGACAGATGATGTGAAGAGAAAGAAGTAAATTAATTTTCACAGATTTAGGAAGATTCACTTTGTTCTTCCATGCATTTGTGACTTGTCTGCATTAAGAATATTCCTAAGATAGTTCTTCCTTCAAAATTTCCTTAGTTGTCCTGTCTGGGGGCGTCATGGCTGCCATTAGGGGTCCTTTTTCCTCTCTGACGTGTGATGATGACAGTCAGCACAAGGCATGGAACTGACCTAAAACTACTTAGAAGATAGTCCAATTATACACGATTGTTTTTGAAATACACGTCACAGACCTTGTCCCTTTCAGCCCTTAGCGGATACCAGTAAGCGTCTCTAGTCTGTAGCAGCTGCAGTAGCTGCAGACTGTCTGGACTGTGTGGGAATGTACTCCCAGAACTCTCAGCCTCTAGATTTCACTCCTCTGTTTTCTACCAAATATGGTTACATTTGTTTGTGCTGTGTCAGACTTATAGGCATGCACACAAATTTTTGTGGTTTTGTTTGGTTTCCTCTTTCCTGTAAGTCAAGATGAGGACTTCATTGCCTCTGAAAAGTTATGTAACATAGGTAGAAAATAGACATAGCTTTATATTTGACTGGCCTGGTTTATGCCAGGATCTGTCCTTAGTTGTCGTGGAGTCAGTCAGTGAACTCTTTTGGCTTCAGCACTGACCTGAACAGAAGAATCAAAACCTGTGTTTACATTGGTGGAAGGCAGTTTGTTACTTTGGTTATTAATACTGAGCAGATGCCGTGCACTGTGTGAGAATGACTATGAAAGCCAGTCAGGATTCATTTTGGTATCTGATGCAAATTAAGAGTATGGGCTGCAGTCCTGCATCTACTCAAATGTGGGTACAGAGTGCAGGAGAACTAGGTGAAGGGTTTGGTTTGCAGAGCCTGATTTTCTTTCCAGTATCAGTCTCCGTTCATGCATAAAATTAGACATTAGATAATGTACAGTGAGAGTGTCCCTAATTCTGTGTTTCCTTAGCAATGGGAAGCCATTACTTTATAAATCTCTTTTTTTCTTGTCTTTTTTTTTTAATAACTTGAGTTTTATTTCCATATTCTCATTTTCCACTTTCTCGTACTTTATCTGTACAGCTTCCTGATTTTCTTTCACAGATTCTTACTGGTATGGCTGTAGTTTAGGTTTCTTGTGGTATTCCAACAGATGCTATACTGGAGATATCCAAACTTATCTACCCAGAGCTGCAGTTTAGCCTCTTGGGGTAATAATTTCACTCATTGTATTTGAATTACGGAAAATATTTGAAGACTCCAATTGAATTATGACCCTGTTCTCCAAAGGAGACTGTGTTCTTATCTTAAGGGACAGATCAAAAAGGCAGAGGCTACTTTTGTTCATTTATAATTTTCTTTGTATAAGGTCGAATGGTACATACAGACAGGAAGGGAAGATATTTGAGAATATTGAGTTATTAGAAAGGAAATACCAAATTTCATTTTCGTTCATATCTCTTATATTTTGGTTAAATTTCTGTCTCTTGTAGGCTGGTAGGTAGTGACATTGTCTTGAGATTCTTGACACAGATTATTTGTACATGTATTGCAATAAACAAGTACAGATTCGTGGACATTTTGGCTTCTGCATGTGCTGAGATTTTTATTAATTCAGTTACCTGAAATCGTTTGTCCTGAAAGTATTTCCTTAGCCACTAAAAACTGTACCAGGATAGTAATCCTGTTAAAGGAACAGGAGCATGCAGCAATGTCAAATGAAGACGTACCGCTCCTGTAATTTTATTTTTTCCAGAAATCTTTTTTTATTTTGTGTTCTAAGTGGTTTTGATAGGTCATTAGACAATGCATGAACTTATCTGTCTGAGGTGTGCGAATACAACTCAGAAGGACGATACAGAACATATAGCATGATAGATAGTGTGAAGGAAGCCATATTTTCTACTCAGCTTTGTGCCATGTATTAGTTTTATTTTTTTTTATCTTAGACAATATGAGAAATAAAACCTGAAAGTCATTGTTTGGTCTTCTTACCAATTTGTATCACCATTTCTGGTAAAAATTTGTAGCAATTGTGTACTTCTTCCAGTAAACATACTGGTTAACTCTGATAATTCTGATGCTATTTTTAATAATCCTAAAATTTACCTTTGCTTTTTTTCCTTAATTGAAACTTTTCATATAGCTAGATACTTTTGCTGTTTTGCTAGAAAAGAACACAGAATCACAGAATCACAGTGTGGTTGAGGTTGGAAGGGACCTCTGGAGGTCATCTGGTCGAACGCCCCAGCTCCAGCAAGGATACCTAAGGCATGCTGCCCAAGACCATGTCCAGATGGCTTTTGAAGATCTCCAAGGATGGAGACTCATCTGCCATTCTGGGAAACCTGTTCCCATGCTGAGTCACCCTCACAGTAAAAAGTGTTTCCTGATGTTCATGGGGAACCTCCTGTGTTTTGGTTTGTGCCCATTGTCCCTGGTCCTTTCACTTGGCATCACTAGAGTCTGGCTCCATCTTCTTAACACCCTCCCTTCAGATGTGTGTACAGTAAGATGATATTCCCCCTGAGCCTTCTCTTCTCTAGCTTGAACATTCCCTGCTCTCTCAGCCTTTCCTTATAGGAGAGATGCTCCAGTCCCTTTATCGTCTTACTGACAACTTGCTGGACTCTCTCCAGTAGCTCCATCTCTCTCTGGGGAGCCCAGAACTGGGCACAGTACTCCAAGTGTGGCCTCCCCAGTGCCAAATAGAGGGGAAGGATTACCTCCCTCAACTTGCTGGCAACACTCTTCCTCATACAACCCAGGATACCACTATCCTTCTTTGCTGCAAGGGCACAGTGCTGGCCTATGTTCGGCTTGGTGTCCACCAGGACCCCCAAGAATGTAACATTACAAATAGTGTTATTTCCTTTAGGCTCCTGTCAGATATACAGGTGCATGGAAATAAATAATTCACATGATCATAGAAACATCAAACAGTTTGGGTGGGAAGGGACCTTGAAGATCATCTAGTTCCAACCCCCCTGCAATGGGCAGGGACACCTCCCACTGGACCAGGTTGTTAAAAGCCTCATCCAGCCTGGCCTTGAACACCTCCAGGGATGGGGCATCCACAGCTTCTCTGGGCAAACTGTTCCAGTGTCTCATCACCCTCACAGTGAAAAACTTCTTCCTAATATCTAATCTAAATGTACTCTCAGTTTAGAACCACTACCCATTGTCCTATCACTAGACTCCTTGATGAAGAATGCCTCCCCATCAGACCTGTAGGCTCCCTTGCAGTACTGGAAGGCTGCTAGAAGGTCTCCCCAGAGCCTACTTTTCTCCCGTCTGAACAACCCCCACTCTCTCAGCCTGTGTTAGTCTGTGTTGTTTGTAAGCGAATGTAGCAGTTGACATTCTTTGTACTTTGAATCACCCAGTTTTCCGCTGGAGGCACTGGCCTCTTGACAGTGAGCTGAAGATTCAGCACTGCAGCAATGAAAGATATGGAGACACTGAAAACACCTGCTCTCTGTTCTGATCAGAGGTGAGTGTCAGCTCTGCAAAAGGTTAGATTCAAACCCAAACCTGGTTCAAATCCCTGTCTTTCAGCTATAGGGTGTGTCGTATGAATGAATACTGAAACAAACTGTACCATGGCTTTCTGGTCAACCACTGAAATCTACAGACTGTGTGCTGCTTTCCTATATACATTGCATATCCTGTAGGAGAAGCAACAGGTTCCTTACAGCAATTCTACACTTGTGAAGTAATAGTGTGAACATCTTCCATCTCTATGGCTGTAAAAGCAGATACTGTGGCTCCTACAGGGGTACTCTGAAGAAGAGGGCTCTGAATGTCCTTTAAAAAGCCTGCAGGTTGTTCCATATTGTATTTCTGATTTCTGGCAGAACAAAATCTTTTCAAAATTTGTAGTACTAGTTCTGCAGAGCAATTTCATAACAGAAAGGATATTGAAGGTCCATTGCTTCTTCAGGACTGCATCATGCATCTTCTTGGCACATATAAGTGATAGGGGGTTTTGAAATTTTCTCCTGTTAGGCAAGACATGAGAAATATTTATTTCACATTTATTAAAAAAAAAGACTGTGGGAAGTTTCTTAGAGCTTTGAAAAGCTGAATCTAGAATATGAGAGTCACATATGTCTGACAGTGTGTTTCTGTTGTCTATGCAAGTATTTTATGTCCAAATCACATTTATAAACAAAAAAAAAAAAGAGAGGACACTGGAATATTTTTAAAGCTTGCATATATATTTTTATATACAGATCCACAGACTTGAAATTTTAAAATTCCACCAACTGAATAACACTGTGTTCCCATGAACAACCCACCTGCATGCCTACAAGACATCTGAAGTTTTCTATGTCTAGGATTGCATTCATATAGCAAGTCTTTAAATGTATATATGTACATGCATACATAAATCTACAAATCTATATATATGTACATACACACATATGCTACATTGTCATGTATTCTTTTTGGGATAAACCGCACCTAAGACTTTAAAGACAGCAAGCTATAGAACTGTAGAGAACAAGTTATGCCTGCATCTATTTCCTGTTTACCACAGATGCACTACAGAATGCACAAGAGAATATTCCTTCCTACATCACCTCACAAGAAAGCATCCATTTGCTAACGCATCTCTAAACAAAGCTCCCAGATTCATGGACTCTTATTAGAATTCCCTCTGCTTGATACTGTTTCTGTTTCAATTTGAGACCTGGGCTCCTTGTTGCTGTCCTGTTTCTTTTAGAAGAATGCTGAGTGGATCACAGTGCTGCTTGTGAAAGAAGCCTGTCTGACTACTGGCTTTCATTTTTGTTCTTAGGTGAAGACTTTCCAAGTGTGGCTCAGCAGGTAGTTGACTGCCCCTCCTGCTCACTTTAAATTTTAAAAATGTTTTATCTCCCACAATGATTTCTTTGTCTTTGTCCTTCCTGTTCAACAAAGTCTCTTTACTGAATCCACAAGAGGAGAAAAGCTTGGATGGAGCTGGAAAATGAGGATATATTTTCCCCACAGTAATGTACATCTTCACCTTTGTGAGATGCTGCTCCATCCGTTCCAGCACAACATTTCTTAATAAAAGCATCCAATGCACTGTGTAAAGCCTGCTTTTTTTTCTGCAGCAGCAAACTCCTTTGTTGGGTATAAAGGTATAAACATCTCAAGTGTCCATAAAGATCACAAAGTGCAGCACAGCATTGTTTGGATGTAGTGCCTTGTTCCTGAAAGCATATGATGTCTTGGATGTAAAACCTTGTTCCTATTCATCAGCTGTGTTAGCATGGCACTGTGGCCAAGTGAATGGTCTTGCAGCTTGAAAAAACTCTGCTACATTAGGTATCCTGTATTGGCTTCTGAAGCTTACTTGGTTTTCACTCACTGTCATCTATGTTTCGCTCCACAAGGTGATGCAGACGTGACTTATGCGATTCTCTTGGTTTTGGATGCTTCTAGTTAAACTGTTCTTCTACTTATTGAAAGAAACCACTAATTTGACATCATGAAAGTGCAGAAACCTGGGTTTTTTTATTTCTACCCATTTCTCATGTTATTGCAGCAAGATCATAATATGTTGCAGTCTTTTTTTCACTCTGCCTTTGTGGTGCCTTAAACACTGAAGTACTCCAGAACACATCAGATTCACAGTCCATTTCCCAGCTTAGCTCTTAGATTCAAATGAGGCAAAATTATATGTATTTTCAGGTTTATTAGAAACCCAAATCCGAATGATAGCTTTGAACAATGAAACCTCATGAACTAGTCCCAAAAAACAGAGAATCTTTCTGAGTTCATGAAAGAACAGTTTTAAATGAACTGCTAGAATATTACAATGTGTAGCAATGAGTAAACATTTCTAATATTTTGCACTGGCGCCTTGCCTGCCATCAGGAGATTTAATGGCGTATAACAAATGTTAAGACTACAGCAATTCTGTAAGACATATGCAGGCATCAGTATTCCTGCATGAAGAATGGAGAAGCTCAGGGCAGAGGAGCTCAGTGTTGTGCTCAGGATTGTACTTACACTTGTGGCGCCAAAAAACAGAACGACTTCTGCACCTGACAGAAAGTCCTACCATGTTTCTGCCTGCTTCAAGTGTATTATGTTACTTTCTCTTCAGGAAAATCACTGGCAGAAAATGTATTTCTGCAGATATACTGGTAAGGTCTTATTAAAGCCAATGATATTAGGAAATTTGTAATTTTTTCTTTGAAGAACTCTGCCGATGCTGTTGCAATCCTCTGTCTATCCTGTGGATTGAAACTGTCTTCAAATTACAAATGTTTGTGCCTGTCTTTTACTGTGTAATACCAGTATATGTCAGTTTCCTTGGCTGTGAAAGCTGAAACTTGAAACCAGATCCAGGTTGTTATTTGGGCAAGGCTTCCTTAATGTGCACTTTCCTTGCTTTGCAAACTTGCTGCTGATAAGCAAGCAGATGTACTGCAGACAGCATTGTAGGATGAGAGTGTTACTGTTGTGTAATACGCTTGTTTTCTTTCTCCCCATTTTGCTTTTTCTTTTCTCCTTCTCCAGCAAGTGTGCTCCTAGGCACTCTTGGAAAGCTGCCAGCCCAGAAATATAAACACTTCTGAAATTCTTCCCAGCCTACAGATTTTTCATGGGGTAGTCAAATTAGGAAGGATCCCCAAAGTAATTTCTGTGGAGGATGTCACTGGAGAAGGGAGGGCAGGGTAAGACAGAAGGTCCCCAAAGATGTGAATGTCCTCATATAAAAAAGCTAAAGGTGTTCATACTTTGTGTGACTACTCTGGGTAATAGAAACTGCACAAGAGACAGAGGACAATAGTAATCATTTCAGTGTGTGCTTACTCCCTCTTTACTATCCCACTTATGCGCTTAGATGGGCTTCTTCATAATGCTCATCTGTTCAATGTTATCGGCTGCTGTTAAAAACCATCTTCTTAAACACATGTAATTTAAATTGCATGAAAATAAAGGAACTATAAGGTCTGTTGGGTGTTGGGGTTGTTAATGGGCTGCAGTGCTTAGGGGATGATGGAAGTTTTGCAATTTACAGCATTAACATCTACATTCATACTGGTCTGTTAGGCTGCTCCCAAAGGACCAGCTCAGTAGAAAACCACCATGTTCATATCCATACCCGGAAGGTGACTCCAGACACATCCTATGGCACAATGCAGTTATAGATAAATAAATAATATCTAGGCCCTGGAGCCTTGGCAAAGCTTGTCTAGTACTTGTTCTGCCCCCAGATGTCTGCTTTTGGCCCATCTGTGTGGGGCAGACTGATTTATGGTACAAATCTACCAGCACCTTGTAGCAAAAGAGTGAGGAGATCTGGGAGCAGACCCTGCCTCTCTCATGGAACAAGTGCTTGTTTGGGGGTCAGCTGAACTTGGCAGCCCCCAGTAAGATGGCCTAGGTCACTGCACTGGAAGTGTAAGCATAAAGCCCTTTGGGGATCGATGGTGTGGCAATGCAGATTGCTCTCCAGAGCACTTTGTCAAGAGGCAAAACACATGTAAAATTGATATACAACTTACCTGTGTCAGGAAAAAATATCTACTGTTAGTTTGCAGGACAAAAATAAAATTCATTTTCCCATTTGCAGGGGTTGTAAGCAAAGAAGAGGATACCTTAGAATCCTACCATCATGTTGGAGTCACAACAGGCAGAAAAGACTTGTCTGCTGTCTCAGCATGTAATCCATACTCTGGCCTCTAAAGCAGTAGTCTGAGAGGCATCTGTCCAGGCAGCTGATTTTCCTGGTGACACAGGGCAACTCCAGTGGGCACAGCGGTGCTTTTAACATCACGAGTCTGTCCTCAGCTTTAATTTTCACAGAGCTGAAGTCATGTGGAATTTGGCTTTTGAAATGTTTCGGTCTAGGTCTGGGCTGGTCTTTCCTCAGACATAGGCCTGTGCTGAATATGAGGAGCCGTCACCATGTGCAGTCAGCACATCCTGATCCAGCAAATAACATAATCCAAATTATTTTCAGGATGAAGGAAGCCTTTGGCTCCTTCCTACAGACGTATTTGTTGTAACAGTCTGTCTTGACTGCTATGTGAGCACTTTGGAGATGTCCTTGGACAAGGATGGGTGACTCTTGCTTCAGCAACAGATTGGATTAGGCAGGGATTCAGCTGGCCCTGTTCCTGGCATATGGTGGTGACTGTGAAATGGATAGAGAGAGATTCTGCATGCAAGGACAGTGCCAAGCCTGAGCCTCCCTTCCTCTCTCTCTGCCTCCTTTCATCCAGAAGATACTGTGCAAGCCAGCCCCTGGCCCTGAGAAGCCATCTCACATGAGAGTGGCTGGCTGGCTGCCCTGTCAGTAGTGGGTAGTGAACTTTGGATGATGGAGATCTGTATATACCAGGTGAGACTGAGAGGAGAGTGTGTCACAGATATGAACTTCATGTGTTTGACCATCAAGTGCATAGGGTGGTCTGAGGTGCAGAAAAGGTAAGACCGTGACATTCCATGAATCTATAATCCTTACTTTTGAGTATGAAAGAAGGATTTTGTGACCCTGGGGCAGCAGGGATGGCTCTGAAATATGTTTCTGTTTGCTCACATATGCACTGTCTGCTTCAGTTGTGAAACAGCTCTGTGTGGGATCTGTGGGGAAACATGCTGTATGGTGCCCCTTATGCTTTCTTTCAAAGGCTGTAGCTTGATAAAGGTGGATTGCATCTGCCAAGGATTTTCCAGGTTGTCTGTTTATCTAAACTGCCCCAAGGACAAAACCTGAAGGGGTCGGTGTGGTCCGTATTGACCCTAGTAATTCTCATGGCAGCCTGGTTGGGGCACTGTTGCCCCAGAACGCCTACTGAGCTCCAGCTCCATAAAAATATGATTGAGGATTTGGCTTTGAGAGGACCAAATGACAGATGAGAGTGCAGCGACTGCACAGTGTAGACACAGCCATACAGATCCTAGTGCTAGACAAGGATCATTTGACCTCTGACAGCTCCATATAGCCTTTGGAAAACTATTCTGGTCTCAGTGTGTGGTGTAAAAGAGGGAGTGGGTGAGTTTGTATTCATCTCAAGAGTTCCTTTTCTTAGAAAAAAGAAAACCACTGGTTTCTGCTGCTAGTAAAACACAGCACGACTGGAAATAGGGTAAGATTCTGGCTCTAAATGCAAAAATGTATATTAAAAATGTGTTTTGGAGGTAGACTGTCTTTATAGCCTAAAATACTGCTAGGTCACCAGAAAACATCTCACCTCCAACGGACAGTGAGCTCCCTGTTGCTTCAGAAGTGTGGTTGCCTTGTTTACCTCTGTCCCATCACTGGGTGAACTAGTGGCCCTCATGTCACAGTCTCACATGTCAAGAGTGGTACCATTCAGCTCTCAGCAATTCACAGGGCAGCTGCAGGCAAAGAGAGGATAAGGCAACATGCATGCAATCCCCACTCCCACTCCCAGACTTAGAGCTGGTTTGGGATACCTTTGTATCCTGGTAATTGGGAAATCTAATTAGATATCCTGGAGTCCTAATTAGTTGGTTTTTACGGCTATGAGAGATTTTGAGAATAATCGTCTGTGAAGACTTGGGATCCATGTTCCATTTGCATGTGCAGTTTCTACGGTTGTGTGAATAAGTACTGTAGTTGCCTGTGGGAATTTATAGTGTTTGCCCAAATGGAAGAAATTATAAATATTTCCCAGCATTCAGTTTCTAACTCTCTGATTTTAGAATTAAGGAGACAGATGACATAAAATACTGTATTTGAATAGAAATGCAAGAACAGAAATCACATTCTGTTCTTATGAACTGTGTCTTTTTTGGCAACATGTGTATCAGTTGGTGGAAAGTTAAAATTTTTCAGCTATTTTAGCACCTGGTTAACCACCGCAGAAATCCTTGGCAGTGACTGAGTGACTGAGTATGTGCCACAGAATGGAATATATGCAAATACTGTTTCGATTAAGCAGCATTCACTGCAATTGCCTCTCATTAGGTAAATAATTTCAGAGGGAGATATACTAATTGTTTTTCCTCATTATGTATTTCATGATTGAGAGGATTTTACTCTCTTCACAGCGGTGCAACTAAAGCTATTCAGAACTAACCGTGCCAATATTTACAGAACAGAGAGAGAAATTGCTTATGCTTCTGTCTTCTTCGTAGATAATTGTGAAGGGTATGTTTAGTTTCCGTAGAGGTGCTTTCACTCCTGTAATGAATAAAATGACTCCTAAGTTGGTAAGGTGTTTTGAGATCATCACATAAATTATTTTATAACTTTACATTATTATTCAGTTCTCTGAGCTATCTGCTGCTGTCTAGCAGCTGATTTGCGTATTTATAATAATAATAATAAGCTGTCTGGTTTAACATTGTATTGCCTTGTAAAGCTCTTTAAGGCAAGACTATTGCAATCAACTGGAACACTTAGGCATAGGGTTTTTTTTATATCCTATGGCAGCTTATTCCCTGCCAGCATTATGAGCTTTTTATTCCTTCTTGAACAGAGACAATTTTGTAAATTTCTTGTTTGCATTTTCACAGAGGCACAGAAGGTATTAATAGTCCATATGTAGCTCAGAGAACTTTATTAAATGCTAGGTTTCATACACAGCTTTATTTCCAGTACATCGGGTTTCCTTACCACGTGGATGAGCCTATCAAGATGAAAATATTTCTGTGGTTATCATGTGTGCCTGGGTAAATACCATACCAATTTGAGTAACTAACTCCGGTTAGAAGCCAAGAGCAGTAAACGTGGTAGAAAAGTAACAACTGAAGACAGAGGCTCTTGACCTTGCCAGATGACAGGCAGGATCGTGATAGCTCATGTATTTTGGATCAGGACACCAAGTTCAGTTCCCTTTCATCACGGCAGTTTGTCAGACTCTTGCTGCAGTGTTTTCGTACCCATGCAATTTTTAATGGATCTCATGCTGGTTTGGCAGCTTAATTCAGTTTAAATGCCTTCTTGTTCCAGATTTCTCCTTTTGCATTTCAAAAGGATTTGATTGAAAATTAAATGGTAGTTTTGCAGCATTGTGCACAAATTTGATGCCTTTTCTCTCTTACTTGTTCTCCATAACGTGGGCTCTTCATTTTGCTTTTTCTCTTTTCCTTGAAATCCCTGTACCCTAGGAAACAGGCAGAAGCTCAGAGGCCAGAAGGCTTGTTCTGCTTTTGAAAATGTAAAGCTGTCGCTGTCCAGCATGACCTTCTTGTAGCGATTTGCTTCCTTTTAAGAAACAAGCCATTAAATTATTCTCTTTTTCTCCTTCATCCAGTCCCATTCAGAGAATAATCTGTCCAGACACTTGTATAACTAACATTTCTGTGCACTCTTGAGGGATACCTGAGCTGTTTCACAAGCCAGCAAAGCTGAGACTATGTAAGGTTTCTGAAAAGGCACATGTCATTTTGCAAGGATTGTCCTTGTAGAGGTATTCCTCTGTGGTTGCCAAAGTCTTCATGTATGCTCTTGGCTCTGATCTCTGGCAGGAAACCAGGAGGTAAGAGCAGACACTTTGGAGTCCTGGGCTCCTTTTTAAAGGTGCCTCTGAAAAGTTCATTATCTGTGTACAAACAGTGTACAACTGAGAACAGATATAGGAGATGAAATGTAGTCGTCCTACATTTTGGTGTTTCTCAGTCTGACAGTTCTGATTTCCCAGGGGAGGCTGTAAAACATTGAAAATGTTCCTAGTCTAAAGTAAAGCAATCTGATTTCCCTTACTCCCACCCCTTAGGTAGCTCCTTTCCCTTCATGTCCCAGAATTCTCAATCAGACTTTTGAAACATGCATGCGGGATGTGGCATGGGCTTTACCACACACAAGTTATCTGGAGAGATGGAGGGATAATAACTTCCTCTCATGTTGTCCAGAGCAGAGGACCCTGTCAGTACCTCTGGCGAGCCAGTGCACCCAGATTCAGCAATCCTTCACTGTTATAATTAATCTTTTTTTCCTCACTCTTTCGTGATAAGTGAGTGGTGAAAATGCTTTATTTCAAATAAGGGTTTTGTCTTATCTGAGCAGAAAATGACCTGAAGGTCAGATCTGCCTGTAGGCAGATAAGAAGTATTAATTTCTATGACTAAATATCATAAAGAGCATGAAGGATTAGTTATATTACAGATCAGCAAATTGACCTGAGGGTAGCTTTGTAAATTTTTTTTTTTTTCATACCGTCCTCAATAACTGGGAAAAAGTATTTTGAAAGAATCTTATTTTGATCTCAACAAGTCTCAAGCTTCTTCTTTTTTTTTTTTTTTTTCTTTTGCTTTTCAAAATTTTGTCTCTCTGAAAGCTTTGGAGTGGGAAGGGCTGGATTATATCTTAAAATAGTCTCTGTGCACGTAAGAGAAAAAAGGAACAGCAAAACTAATCAAAGGCAATTAGTGTGTGTAGAGCAGGTAGAGAAGGGATTGTGCGAGTTTATTTGGTATGTCATTGACTTTCTAATGCATCCTGATTTTTCCTGATAAAAATCCTGTTCCAACTTTGTGTGGCTATGAGAAGTGTCATTCTTAATATTTTCAGATGTACTGATATATCAGTGTGTAAGAGTAAGTATTGATGAAACAAACTAACTAATTAAATATTAGGGCCAACCAAACTGTGGAAAATGCTGTAAGGTAATTTCCCTCTTTGTTTTTGTTTGGATGGAAGGTGTTTTGTGTGCAGTCATAAGTTTTTATTTCTCCTTGTTTTTGTTGTATTGCCTTTTTAATTTGTTTGCCTACAAATCTAATTAGTATTTAGGCATTCCTTAGTTATATAGGTCAATGAACTGATTCATATAATTGAGTTTATAAAATAGATTTTCAAATATTCTCCATTCTATTCAGTTCTTCACCATTTGGAGTTACATTTATAGTTCTGAACAAGTGAATTAAATATAAATACAGCACATAGATGTTTTATTGTGTCAAGGAGAATGGTCTTACAGTAGCCACGCAAAAAGATACATGAAAAAGGCTTGAGCATGTCACTTTAGCTTTCAGAGATTTGACAAATATATCCAGAAATTTCTATATTCAGTTTGACATTGTATGGTATCATTAAGCCAAAAGAAAACATCTAATTCTTTAAGTTTTGTAAGCTAAGGAGCTTCAATGTATTTTGCTTTATGTGGTGACCACAAACTACCCATGAATGCAACTCTTAGGTTGAGACTTGAAATGTGCTGCAAATTAGGTACTAACTTAACCAGCAAATACACTGATGCAGTGATTTAGTGTCACCATGTAACTATGCAATAGCAATTCTGGTCACAGTCCACAGAGGCTGTGTTGTCTATTTCATTGCTTGAGTGGCTTTTCTTGTATTAATCAGGAGTTTGTCAGGCCCTTTGGGCAATAAAGAAAACTCAGTTGAACCTTAGCCCAAGGGACTCTTAGATGGCAACCCTCTGGTCTTGGGATTTTTCAAGCACTTGGGATTTTTCTGATGTTTACAGTTAAACTACTCCAATTTTCATTTTATTCAGTCATCAGATCACTCATATGAGATCACTGATATCTGGATCCCTTGCTGTTGATCTCCTGTCTCCCCAAAAGACCAATAAGTCACAGATTTCAGCTAATTCCAGCTCTTGTTAGACTTTTCGTAAGCCCCATCTTTTTATGAAGTTTCCTGAAGGTAATCCATATCTCCTGACTGAGGAATGTACCCCTTTTCACTTATGGTCTGGTACTGTCCAGAGGTTTTAGTGAGGATTGAAGCCACCAGTGAAAGATGCTTGATGGTGTGAGAGCTTCTGTTGAGCTGCTCTTAGGGTGTCAGATAGTCTGGATTTGATTTCTTAGAACTGACTCATTCAGCACTGAGTGCTTTTACAGTGTTGAAAACTAGGGTTATTTTTCTCCCATGAGGTACTTTGTTCAACATTTTAGCTGTGTTAGTCTCCTAACATCCCCACAAGCACACCACAGAGGCAGTCATTCTCCATGGGAACTGGGCTCTGTGCTTCTCCAGGCTATCTGGCAGGGAAAGGTTAAAGAATGAACAGCCCTGAGAGTAAAACTGCACAAAACAAATGAGGTAATATAACAACTGTGTACTTCAGCTATTTTTTTCGGCTAAGCTGCACACTGAATGTTTAAATTTTTGCCGTTATTGTCACAAGTCTAACTTCTTCTTGGCACCAAATTATAATGCTTAAGATTCTTGCTGTTGCATTCTCAAACTACATAAAGAGCAGAGTGAAGATTGTTTTGCAATGTTGCTCAAAAAATTCAGAGTGTTTTCTAGGTCAACAGTCTCAGGCAATTTTACCGCTAAGGTTGTATAGGGTCAAATGTACAGGTGAGCTGATACAGAACCAGATGCCATAAGGTCTATTTCTCCATCTTCTCAACCTTGGGTGAACTCATTAACACTTCTTAGACTGTTTCTCCAGTTATATTGTGGAGATGGCAGTATTCTGTCTTGTAATGAAGAGGTTTACAGATGGTAGATATTTTGAAAACGCTCTTTTGGTTGAAAAACTTGAGGATTTCTTTCCTGCTGTATTGTAATTATTTTTCCCTTTGTTTTTCTTCCAACTTTCAGAAAGTATTTTCTTTTTTGTGTTTATCAGAAAGTTTTTATTGACTTGCTTAGTGAAGTAACAAAGTCTGATTTCATGCTAGCTGCAAGGTGTTGCTTTTACTGACCGCTTCCTCCTCTTAGTTGATAATTTTGGTTAGTTCCAATCTGAAGAATTTAGAAATATTACCTCCTTCAATTAATATTTTCATTCTTTTTAGCCAGCTAGTATGGCTTGTTCAGCTGTAGAGGAAAATGTTGCTCATCTAAATCTCTGATACAGACTACCAGCAGAGAAGGATTTATTAATCAGAATGTGGTCTGGTGTGTTACTATAATCACTTATCTATGGCTACTTTTAAAAAATTCAGTCAGTTAAGATACAGCCTTTCCTCTTCCCAGGCTTACACTTAACACTATAAATTGACAACCCTTGAATTATTACATTTTTTACAATTTTGCATTTTCTTTTCACATTAGTAACACGCAGTTCAAGTGATATATGTAACACAGAAATGCTGTTCCGTGTCTTAGCTAACAACAGTGCTGAAAGATTTCATTTTAAAATAGAAATATTCTAAACTGGGAACTTCAAAGTTAAGCCCCCTTCATAATTTTAGTTGAATAAAAAGAATAAAATCTCTGGCTAAGTAGACACTTGCACACTTTATTTCTACTTCTGCCTGGGCCTGGAGAGCCCTGTTTTTCCTGTTATGACACTGTGGTGGGTTAGCCCTTGGCTCGG
>NW_010137950.1:0-12713 GCF_000699245.1 Pterocles gutturalis
TGCTGCTGCCGGGCCGCGGCGGGGTACTGGAGGGTTTTCGTTTAAAACTCAGCCTCTAGGAACAAACGCGGTGGTGATTCGCACGTGGGTCGAGGCAATCCCAAGCACAAATACAGGCTGGGAGGAGAATGGGTTAAGTGCAGCTCTGAGGAAAAGGACTGGGGAGTGTTGGTGGATGAGAAGCTGAACATGAGCTGGCAGTGTGCGCTCACAGCCCAGAAAGCCAACTGTGTCCTGGGCTGCATCAAAAGAAGCAGCAGGTCGAGGGAGGTGATGCTCCCCCTCTACTCAACTCTCAGACCCCACCTGTAGTACTGTGTCCAGCTCTGGGGTCCCAACGTAAGAAGGACATGGACCTGTTGGAGCGAGTCCAGAGGGGGGCCATGAAGCTGATCGAAGGGCTGGAACACCTCCCCTACGAGGACACGCTGAGAGAGTTGGGGTTGTTCAACTTGGAGAAGAGAAGGCTCTGGGGAGACCTTATAGCAGCCTTCCAGTACTTAAAGGTGGCCTACAGGAGAGATGAGGAAGGACTCTTTATCAGGGAGTGTAGCAGTAGGACAAGGTGTAATGGATTTAAACTGGAAGAGGGCAGATTTAGACTAGATATTAGGAAGAAATTCTTTACTGTGAGGGTGGTGAGGCACTGGAACAGGTTGCCCAGGGAAGCTGTGGATGCCCCATCCCTGGAGGTGTTCAAGGCCAGGCTGGATGAGGCTTTGAGCAACCTGGTCTAGTGGAGGGTGTCCCTGCCCATGTCAGGGGGGTTGGAACTCAATTATAAGGTTCCTTCCAACCCAAAACATTCTATAATTCAGTGGAATAAAGGTGATGTTCTCCTTTGAGGGGTCAGTGCCTTGCTGCTGCCCAATGAGAGGAAGGTCAGGGCTCTGCTGGCTTCTTCCAAAAGCTGGGAGGAGGTTGTAGTAGTGGCAGATGCATCTTCTGTATATTCTGAGAACATGCTCATTTACAGCGTATACAGGAGCTATGTATTCTCCTGTATGGCATATAGGAATAGGCATTTTTAAGAAAATTGGGGAGCTACTGGAGACAGTCCAGCAAATTGCCACTAAGGTGATGAAGGGACTCGAGCATCTCTCCTATGGGGAAGGGCTAAGAGAGCTGGTACCGTGCAGGCTGGAGAAGAAACGGCTCAGGGAGATCTCGTCAGGTTCTATAAATACCTGAAAGGAGGATGCATAGAGGATAGGGCCAGGCTCTGTCACAGGGCCATTCGCTCTGGTCTCGTCACGGAGCCCAGTGACTGGACCAGAGGCAATGGGCACACACTGAAACACAGGAGGTTTCCTCTGAACATCAGGAAACACTTTTTCACTGTGAGCGTGACCGAGCACTGGCACAGGTTGCCCAGGGGGTTTGTGGCATTTCCATCCTTGGTGATTATTCAAAACCTATCTAGACATGGTCCTGGGCAACTGGCTCTGGGTGGCCCTGCTTGAGCAGGGGCATTGGGCCAGAAGACTTCCAGAGGTCCTTTCCCACCTCAACCATTCTGTCATTCTGTGAAATTTTGTTACTGTCATTCAAGTACTAATACTGTGTTTGTATACGGCATTCATTCTAGATCCCGCAAGGTGCTGAAATTCCTCTTTGGCTTTGCAGTGTCCCCTCTGAAAGCCCTGATTAATTGCCTTTCAGTTGGCATTGTTAGAGAAATTAGACCAGACTTGTCCTCTCCTTGAAGTACCTGTAAATGAAGAATAACGATAATTTAACCTGAAGCTAAAGCAGGTAATATTACTGTGGACAACTTTACCAATATTAGAATTTAAAATATGTGATTGTTTTATACCTATATAAGACCTTATGTATTACCTGTAACAAATAAATGTAAATTTATAAGGTGATCATAGCAATACAAAGCACAAAAAAGTGTTTGGTAGTAGCATTTTTTTGCTTAAATGGTTTTTCATTATATGAAAATAGAATTGCAACACTTACATGTGATCTGGGGCCATTTCTAGGGTTTGCGTGGGCAACAGAACAGAATCCCATTGTCTTCTGAAGGGACAGAAATCCCCAGGCATGATCTTGAGAGGCAAACTTCCAAAAGACTTGTTGGATACAAACATCTTGAAGCACAGCATGGAACTAAAAGCAAAACTTTATGGCTTCAGCCGAACTTTGTAACTTCTTGAAACTTCAAAGTTTTATTTTTTTGTTTGCTTAAACTCTAATGTGGGCAAGTAATAACGTGTGATAGGTGCCAGGAGATGAACTATTAAAGATATCAACTTACTAACAAAGGTCTGCATCTTGCCATGTATGACGAGCTGGTGTTCCCCTCTCTAACACTGTCTCTTTCCTCCATCCCCCATTGCTGGTTCTCAGGCTGCTGTGTTTGGCTTCCTGGGCTGTGTGAGACAGGGGACGGTGTGCGGCAGGGATGCAGCTCTGATGTAGGCTGTGCTACCTGCCTAACCACGCTGCACTTGCTATTGTCGACTCACAACTCCTGATTTTCAGTTGGCCTCCAAGGTCAGAGAACAAACGGTGCCTTTGAGCTACCTGATCAGACAGCAGCACTGCATCTTTGCTGCTCAGGGACCAGCAGCATGCTTGCCTCTAGGCTGTTTCATCAGCGCTAATTTAGCTACAGTTGGTACACTTGAAGTGCTAGCTAACCCTTCAGCTACACCAACAGTATGCATTACCTTGCTGTCACCGATGCAGCCAGTTTGCTTTGTGACACAGAAGAGGCTTGCTGGCATTATGTGGTGCAGGCCTGTATTATGCAGCAATTAAAAAAAATCTACTCCTGGTTGTGGACTTTGATTGGAGCTGCTTCACAAAAGCCACAGACAGAAACTGTGTCACTGTACAGATACTGGCCTTCCCTATATTTAGGCCTTCAAGCCAGTTTCTTTGATTTATCAGATAAAACAAAACTCTACTTATTTGACATATAAAACCATTACTTTTTTAAAAATTTATTTTCAAGCTCATCAAAGAATGAACTACAGACAACATAAAGGACGTTTCAGGCCAAAGGAAAGATGTTTTTGTGTGCAGGGATGTGCTGAAGTAAGGAAGACATCCTCATACACAATATTCCAGTCTCTTTCCATATAATTTTCCTGTATACTGTTTTGTAAGAAACTGTGACTAGACCTGAATTTATCTAATCATGAGGTACCCTATTATGCTGATTTTGTAGCACATGTGTATACTTATTTGGTGGTATATTCAACCCATTTTCAGTCCTTAGGTAACGTTTAGTTGCTGTGTCATTAGAAGAAGGTACTACCTATGCAAAGGCAAGTTGCAGTGGTTTCCTATTTCTAAGAAAACGCTGAAATTTTAGAGAAGGTTTCTGAAATTACTTACCTGAAGTTTTACATGTCATTGATAACTCAGAAGTAGTAAGGTGCCAGTTATTTTTAACATCATAAGACCTTTCTTCTAAATTAAGAGTTGTTTGGGGAACTGTAGACTTGTTCCCCGGGGAATATTTATTACTGCTGTTACTGTCCTTGCAGTAAAAGAATACATTTTCTAAGGGTAGGGAGGAGCTGTGAATCTGTTTGGTCTGTAGGTGGCAGCAGCGGGTGCCTTTGGAGAGCGAAGCGCAGTTCGTTCTGCTTTCATCTTCATTTCCTGCACAAGCCATCGCTTTAAAAATCTGTTATTTCTCTCATAATACAGGGGTTAATATAGGCACGTAGTACAGGTCTTGCTATTGCACTCTTTAATGTGGTACAAACAAATATGAGTGTATAGCCTCAAGTTCTTTCGGTTCACTGACTGTTTTAGGTTAACAGTTTTGAGGGGGAGAATACTGAAGCGAGTAATGTTAGACTGTCATAAAAAAAAATAGACGATTTTCAATAAACCTAAAGTGACATTGTTGGTGATATACAATGTGATATTTGATGGAGGATTAATTTTCTAGAACTATGAGATACATAATGTTATTTTTGAAAATCCCACAAGGTCACTGTTTGCATTTTTAGCACTCAAGAAACTTTTGAGTACTGGCACTTGTTTTTCTTCCCCATTTTAATCATGATTGTTGAGGATAAATGCCTCTCCATTATGCATGTGTAATAGCGTAATAGATCTAAGCACAAGCATGTAATTCTGTGATAATTAGACAGAATAAATTGAATAGTGGAAAATTGGAAAACAAAATTGAACATGGAAAATTTCTTGAGGTACTTATCTTCATAGATTGGTACATGAAAGTCTTGTTGAGAGGGTTTTGGGTTGGTATTTGGTTTTCATGTTATTTTAATGCAATTCTTGATGCTCTTTATAAGACATATTTTAAGTAAGATATGTATGTATTTCTTTGTACTTGCAGAATTATTATTATTATGTTTTTATGCTTGTTACCTGGTACAGAGATAAGTAAAGAGACCTTAACCAAAAAGAAGTGAAGCAGATTTTGCAGAGGGAACATAGGCTGCAAGATTCCTACGTTAAGAGGCAGCATTGCATAGAAAATGTAGAAAGCCGGATTGCCTGGTTTGTAGAAGGTGATTAGTGGGGATGATGAAGGTACTAGAGCATCTCTCTTGTGAGGAAAGGCTGACAGAGCTGGGATTATCCAGCCAGGAGAAGAGAAGGCTCAGAGGGATCTCAGCAATGTCAATAAGTAGCTAAAGGGAGGGTGCATAAATGACAGAGACAGGCTTCTTTCAGTGATGCCCAGTGACAGGACCAGAGGCAATGTGAACAAACTGAAACACAGGAGGTTCCCTCTGAACATCAGGAAACACTTCTTCAGTGTGAGGGTGACTGAGCACTGGCACAAGTTGTCCAGGGAGGCTGTGGAGTCTTCCTCAAAAGCAGTCTGGACAGAGTCCTGGGCAGACTGCTGTAAGTGGCCCTGCTTGAGCAGGAGGATTGGACCAAATGACCTCCAGAGGTCCCTTCCTACCTCAGCTCTTCTGTGACTTTGTGAGATTCTCCTAAAAATCTGTATGTTAGTGCTGCTCAGAGCGTGAATGTTCCATATGAGTTCAACTTTTGGGTTCACTGGGCATGTGACCAGGGGTTCTGCTGTAGCAAGGTACCAAGTAGCAATGGTGGTAGACTGCTGACAGCTTGTACAAGTATATTGAAGTAATTCATGAAGAAGCAGGGGATGCTGTTACACTGAGGTGAAGTCATCGGCCAATACTTCAGGCCATGAATTTTCTTCTGTAACTTCCATTAATAACAACAGCAAAAACTTTCATCGGCTGCAAAGCTTAAGTATCAAATGTAAAGAGAGAATTACACAATGAATCTTCAGAAATCCTGGGGCTTTCCAGTTCAGTATTTCATCCTGTTTATTTCTGTGCTAGTCCTAGTGAGGACCTTAGTTTCCAATGTCTGGAATAAGTCGACTGTTCCAAAGATGAAATATCCAATGTCCTGTTAACACTAATCAAAGTAGAGAAAAAAGGTCTTTCCTACCCCGTCTGGAAGCACATAACAAGATATGTACTGAATACCATAGGAGTTTTGTCACAATTTAGAGATGTTCTTTCTTTGACAGCAAGTCTAACTAGAAAATGAATAAATCATCCAGACAGTAATTTAGCTCGTGAGCTGCTTGATTCACAGTCCAAGAATCAGATACACAAGCTTTGTCTCTTTTCCCATGCTATAGAGTTTTTGTCATTATTTAATAATAACGAAGGTCACAACAATCAGTTTGTGGCTTGGCTTATTTAAGATGCTTTTCCTTAAAGCTGTAGGATCTTAGTCACTCTTTGGGCAAATAGCTTGCAAAGCCTCCTACAAATTTAAAAAAGCTGAGGTGGACCTATAAGAATTTAAAACTATATATCAAACTCAGTACATAATGTATGTATTGCTCTGCTGCTAAATTATTTATATTTTTATGATGCAGGGAGTACATATGTCAGATGACAAAAAATTTTTTCATACATAAAGGAATAATGTTAATAATTGACGAAGATCACTAGAGACTTTAGGATTTAAAATAAATCTATGTTGCACTAGAGGACAGCTGCTTTTCAAATCTGACCCAGATCCATGGAGAGCGGTAGTCTTGATAAAAGCTGTTAAATGTAGATAGTCTAGTCTGTAGTCAGTTTGACACAGTCTTGTCTTGCCTGCAGCTACTCTTGCAGTCTGATCCACCAACGTCCCAGTGAAGTGAAGGTTATGAAGAACTTGGTCTTGTCCGTTCTAGTGGATTTGATGCAAGTGGAACAAGTCAGGGGAATACAAGACAGGATGGGCATGATACATCCCTTTTATTTTTCTCAGCAAAGATTGCCCAGGTTTATGCTGGTATCAGACATTCAATTTACAGCAAAAGCACACGGTAGCTTAGTCCAATGTTGAAAGAAATATTGTCCATAAAAGCTATGTTCTAACACAGTGCTTGTATTAATTTGATCATTTATAGGATGGAACAAGTGTCATTGTAATTGCTGAGCTGCTGCTTTGCTGAAGTCACAGTGATTTTATTGTGGAGCAATATACAACTACACTTTTAATTAGTGCATTCATGATGCTCACAGCCATTATGAAGAGCTTGTTGGGCATGCACACAGTAGGCCTGTTATCTTTGAATCATCACTGAGATGATTCTGCGCTGGCCTCTGCTGCATTTATTTGGAAGGCAGTTATGGATAATGGATTGACCCACTGACGTCCTAAGGTGTTTTCCCAATGTGTTGTCTTGCAGGAGTGAACTATGTGCAACTGAACCAGGAATTCTGCAATACTGCTTTGGGTTCAGATGCTGTCTTTTTAGCTTTGCAAAATTAACTTGATCTGTTGATTGTGTTCTTCAAGTTGTGACATGAAAGTAATGATATTTCAAGCATTGCAAGAACTGCTTAGGACTAGGAAGTTTCTAACCTATAAGGGGGAAGGAGCACAAGAAAAGGCAAGCACAGATATTGTGTTCCCTATGAAGACACTGCTAAGATTGTATTTCCTGTCCTAAGAGCTAGAAAAACTATAGACTGCTCTGGCTGAGGGTGTGCGTCACCATGTGCAGTTCAGTCATAGAGGCTGATTCACAACACCTACACCTGCTCCTTGTACCTTGCAGCTCTTTTAGACGTGCTCTGGATTTTCTCAATAGCATAAAAAGTGTGTGTTGAGTGCTGATAGCTCAGCTGGAGCAGACTCTTGGAAACATTTGTAGTTTTACCAAAGGAAAACAATTTTAGTCACTTGACCCTCAACATGTGCAGTCTCCTCATCATTGCATAGAGAAGCCTCATGTACAGGTTTTAAGGTGCATTGTACTATAGTTTTCAACTATAACCAAAACCATTGTTCTTTTTTCATACATGTTTGAGATATATATACACGTGTATGCTTCCATAAATGTCTATTGGCTTTTGCTCAGGAGGTCTAAAAAACTAAAGCCTATGTTTGAACGTGCATACACAGGTATATACACATACAGAGGGAAAGTGGTAGATTTTTTTTACTTTTATGGGGTAAAGTGTGAAATCAGTTTATTGAAGGTAATTTTATAGTATATTAAACTTAGAATTAAATATAGACAGGAAATTCTGTACAGAATTTTTAGAATAGGATTTTTATCGTGTATTCATAAGAATGACAGTTCTTGACAGGTAGCAAATCATTAACTGTGTCACATGGTTTCCATATGACTCCAGTTTCAGTTTGTGTTTATATCAGTAAGCCTTTTAACTTTTCTTGGATTGCAAGTCTTGTAAAGCTATGGGAAACCTGTGAATATGCAAATCTACATTTTTTTAAAAGGAAAAATCTCCATCCATGACCAGTATTAAGGTAAGTCTGAATTTTGTGACAGGCTTTTAAATGTATTGTGAGAACTGGAGGCTTTGCTAATCACGTTTTACTGTTTCTGCTTTATCACAAAATGATTCTATAAAAGTATGTTAGTTTTTAGATCAGGGTTATGTTTATATTAGCTGACAGACGCTGTACTCTTCTTGCTCCTGTCATGTTAGATCTCATATGTTTAATAAGACTGGGGGCGATATAGTTCTGAGTGATACAAGACACCCTCTCCTGTGGAACTTAATTGTACCCCACCTGGTACATGAAACCATGGTGCTCTTTGGAGTGCTGTCATGCATAAAATATAGGGGATATTAAGGGCTCAGATCTTCAACAGAGATTTAATGTGCACCTGTGAGCAGGCATTTGTGCTTGGCCTTGGAATTAAGACATTGGACATTCGGGAGTACAGATTTGTGAGTCTCTGTAGATTTTTTTTAGGTTAACATGACGAAAATGTAAACCCTGTGTCTTACCAGCCATTCCAAGGCTCTTTCAAGACTAGATTCCTTCTTCAAAATAATTATGAGACTGTGAGCAAGCTGACATGCTTGATAATATGTGGCTCCTCATTTATCTCAGCTTACCTGATGGTTTCATGTACCACCAAGATGTGCAGACAGGTCTGCAGACTGCCAGCATGGCAGCAGTTGGACAGTATACATGTCAGAAGTAGAAATCACCTGATTCACAGCTACTCTTCGTGCTGTTGTTTTAGAGGAGTCTGGACATAGCCTGTAAAACTTCCTTTCTTATTAGGGATAATATGATAATGAGATAATTCCTCTTTGTGAAGAGCTCAGATACAAAATTATAGGGAGATTGTAAAGAGGGAGAAATCCAGTTACCCTATTTATTCATTTCAGGAACAAAATTAGAGGCTGCTCTTTGCCACTCAAATGTCTAGTACAGTATTACTCATTAAATGCGAACCTTGGTGTACTGTGTACTTCAGCCATAAATTACCTATCCAGAGAACTTTCTGTTTGGATCCAGTTATTGACTGACCTTTTACTGTCGTGTTTCCTGCAACAGCCAAATAGTGAACCTGTTAGTTTTTGTTTTTTTTTTTTTTTTTTTTAAATCTGTTCTAAAACCGATACATAATGTTCTTGACACAAAAAAGAATATAGCTTGACAAAGGTGGTACATCAAGCTGCAGAATGACATGGTGTTCTTATATACAGGAAATACAGTTTTCTTCGGAATTTCTTTGAATGAACCCTACTAATAAATTCTTAAGTTGGTTCATACATAAGTATTCAGATAGCAAACATTTGTAAACACAAAGTTCAATTTATGCTGGACTTCGTACCGAAGTCCATTTCCCCGAATCTGACTGTGAATTGGAAATAAATTGCTGTAGTGATTTGAAAGAGATTAATGGTGTTTTATTGGAGAGAATAGGAAAGAACAGTGAAAGGATTCCAGCTATCCCAGCTGATCTTTGCCTGATCTTTCTGACCTCTGTTGGGCTGGGACATGAAACCTAAGTACAAGATAGAACAAGAGGCTAGAAATAGCTAAGGACTAGATTTTAAAAAATAATGTTTAGACAGCCAGCGCCTTTTAAGGCTGTTATATTCCCACTTGTCTTCATTAGGAAATTAAGAGCTTAAGTTCTCTTTTTTGGATTTGTACCTGGGTCAGAGCATAGCCACTCAAAACAAGCAAAGAGTTTTCATTACCTTTCAAAAGTTTTGTTCATGGGATATTAACCGATTGTCTCATTTCATTCATCTATGGCAGTGTGCCTAAATTCACACAAATCCGAAGGAGACCTGTCTCTGCATGCCCTTCCCCTGCCCTGAGTTCCTTGGCACAGCTGTTCCCCCTCTATTGTCTGCTGTTCCGTGGTGGCACCAGCCCAAACCTGATGCTTTGGCATGTCCTGAATCCTATCCTTTGGAATTGCTGCCAGCAGCTTTTTCCTGATATGCAAATGAAATAAGGGACTTCATAATTTTAACATTTATAGCTTTGCAGAGGTGGAAATGAATGAGACAAAGAATGTACTGCCTTATAACTTTTCTGTTTCACCTCGCAAATGCCACAGGTCTACAGAGGAAAGATGCACAAGGATACTCAAAGGGGTCACAAGAATCCTTGAAATTTTAGGTGATGTAAATGTATTTCAGACTGATAATTAATTGTATTTGTACTAGACAAGTGTGGTTAGGTCATCTGTGTGCAGCTACTACTCACACAGCTTGGGAGATGTTTCCCAAAGAGGTGTAGACTGGTGCAGGTCTGGCTCCCTACAAATCTCTTCCACAGGAGATTTCTTGCTGCATATGGCAAAACAAGCATAAATGATAAAACCAGGAGACGTATGCACACAAATGCAGTAACACAGTTGGAAATGACGTGATGATGTGTACTCTGATACGATGGTGTGTACTCAGGGCAGGAATATTCTCAGTGCTTTGTGTTGTGCATAGTAAGGGAGAATAGCTCAGCAGGTAAGCAAGTTCTGGGAAGGAATCAATCTTTTTTTTTTTTTTTTTTTTTTTTTCCTGTAAACTGGTTTTAAAAAATAGTAGAGGTAAGCTTGTTTCTTAGTATTTTGCAACTCTTAAGAATTACCTCAAGAGCTGCTTGGTAAGTGAAGAGTCACTGTGGTTGGGAGAGTGGGTGCCACCATCAGGTTCAGAGGTGCAGCTTCTCTTGGGCTGATTGTTCACAGATATCTCGGTACATTCTGCATTTTTTATGTATTTGTTTAAGTGGTCATGTGAATTGCTGTATGATACTTTAAGATAATTTTACTGCTGATCTTCCTTTTTTCTTCTTCTTTTTAGGAACCAGTAATGAAGAATGACACCACCAATTAAAAAGACAATTTACATTTATCTTTTCCAGAATATGCATGTATCAGTGTAGTTAATTTAGTATTTAAATCAAGAATCCAGAAAAATGCAAGTCCTTTTGCCATAATAAAAATGCATAATCCAACTTTCCTTTGTATAAAGCACTACAAGCAGGTGCTATCATCAGGAAAAAGACTCCATTGGAGGAAAACATTTAGATTAATTCTGACTTTCCTTTATGTGAAGTGAGGTGAGAATGACAAGAGTGGCAGTCTAATGCATGATGAAATTTACTAAGCAGAATTTTATTCTTTTAGTTGGTGGAATTATAATTTATGTAGTTGATATTGGAGTGGACTTCTGGGTAGCTAGTAAATACTTCTGTCAAGGACAATATTGTTGGGCTATACTGATACTGTGTTTTAGAGGTCTTTCATCATTAATAACTCAGATATTCAGTTATGAGTGGTTTGAAAATGACTGGGAAGGTACTGATACTAGGAAGTTGAAATGGATTTTTCTAGTTCATCTCTTTCAGTGTGGAATTTTTATAAGGTAAGCATATTTAGAACTTTATTTTAAAATGAAAAATCATGTTGCTTTAAGATATTTTATTAAGAAATGCTTAGTATAGCTTCAGGGACCAAGCCACATCTGGCCTTGACAGTTATTGCTCCGTGTAAGCAAATGTCTGCTTATGCCAGAGGTAAATTACATCAGGTTTTGATGGAAATGTAGATCTTCTTTCAATTTTACCTGCAAGTAATAATTACTAGTTAGGTCATGGCCTAACTCTATTTGATTCATCAGCCTTTTGATAGGGCATATTTAATAAAAATGCTTGCTCTACAGAGTAATGCTGTTGTAACTGATAAATGTAAGTTTCTAAAGTGATGTTAAGAAGGGAATTAATTTGATTGCACTCAGCAGGTGAGGCAGCTGAAGTAAGAAGTAATTATTTTTGAACATGAGAGGCTAACCACATGTAGAAATCCCACCAAGATTCGGGAGAGAAATGAATAGTTGAATAGTTAGTAAGAATACTTGCAGCAGTACTTCCTGCAGGGACTGAGTTAATGGTGACAGGAACCTTTGTTTGCTGAAAGGCACACGTCTAGGAATAGTTTAAGATACCATATGCTTAACATTCTGTGGTGGCTTTGCTATAAGATTATCAATATCATTATACAGATCATTTGTGCCAAGGTTTTACTTCTATTTTAAAACTGAGGTGAAAGATGTTGGTGAAAAGTCCTGAATTTTAATTATTTTGAGTATGCAATGTGCAAGAAATGTAAGTGAATATAGACTTATTAGAGGCACTTAATAAAATACTTATTTAAAATCTCTCCTTTAACTTCCTATACTAGTCTATGGACAGAGATGAAAGATATATTTATGCCAATGTAAAAATTCCCCTCACACATGTTTTATTCACTTGATGTTATCATGGATTAAGGAAAATGATGGAGCTTTTACATGTCACAATTACCTTTTGCCTCTCAATATTCTTTTTAATTTTGTCTGTCAGCTTTACTTTCCTGCTCCTCCTGCTCTTACAGTCCCAAATTTTTGACTTCACAGAAGAGTGTTTACTGACATGTAACTTTTCTGGTGTCAGGTATTAGGAAAACTTATAAATACTACATTTTGAAGAAAAATAAAATCCCTCTTCAATTTCTCTGGATGGTTTCTTATTTGCTAACCAGATCTGTGGTCATGGGTTGGTTTGTGTGAGACATACCAAGACCGGGCCACAGTCTACGAGGTTCTGCCTTTTAGAGGGGATGTCACTGTGACACACTCCTTTTTGTCTGTCCCCAACACTTTTCATCTGCAGGTATGCCTGGAAGTGCCGTTCTTGTGCTCATGACTTACAAACCTGCCCTTCTGAGTTTGTTTCTTCCAAGGTAAATTAAAGCCATGACCTCTTTTTCTGACAATTGATGATAAATTTTAAGCCAGTAACCATAGCATGTCAGAAGCCACTCTTTCAAAGTCTGGCTGAAAACTTCCCTTCTTCCTGTTTCTGTTCCATGACCTCATTCTCTGTAATCTCTTCAGGACTGTGATTATAGTTTCACCTTTGGCTTAATTTTACACTCCCAGGTTGTCCCTAAAATTTCCTGC
>NW_010137950.1:12744-47224 GCF_000699245.1 Pterocles gutturalis
GCCTAGCTCTAAGACCTCACCTTTCAACACAGACTTTCAGAATTCAGATCCGAGCCCCAGTCGTTGACAACTGTAGATACTGTAATCTTGACTCAGTGCTTGTATCTATTCAAAATGCTGCTTTTATGGATAAATTTTCATGAATTACCTTACCTCTAAGGTAATCCATGAATCTCTTGGGTTTTCCTTAACTCACATGCTTACCAATCAATACCTCTTACTATGAATTTCTATAATTTTCAAAGCTTCCTTTCCACAATTAGCCCCATCTTCTCTGAGTGGTTTATTATTTAGCAAACATAATTTTGCTCTTTGCACTGACAGTGTTGTCCGCTTGGTCACCCATTGCCTATTGCACAAGTGATATTTTCTTCTATGCTGCCACTTACACTTGGAAAAATTTTCCAAGTTGATATGTATAAATTACGAAATTCTTTCAGCCACTCCTCAAAATTCATCAGTGTGATAATGCATACTGTAAAGGGTAAGCTGATAACAGCATGCTGACATCTGTGCATGTACCTTTGTGATCAGCTATTACGTAATTCCTATTATTTGTCTTTTCTTAGGTGTATCCATGTACAACTCCCTCCTGCCCTCCCTCTTAGTCATCTGATTTATCCAGTGAATGTAGACGATGAGTCTCTCAGGTTTATCTCTACAGTCAATGGATAAAAATAGATTTTGTCAGGAGTCAGGTCACACTTGTTAAAGTGAGCTTCTCCAGAAGGTCATTTGGGGCAGGAACCTGTATTTTTCACCCACCACAGAGGAAAATAGAGGTCTAGCCAGTAAATATGACTTGGCCAGTGAACTTAGGATGCCTGAAATTATAAGGTGTGAATACACCTTATCAAATTATCTTCCTTCATTCCTTCCTTTCTTTCTTCCTTTCTTCCTTCTCTCATATGTCTTTTACACCTCTTGCTCCATCTTTGAAGCAGGAGACTTCATTGTGTTGTGTTTGTACAGTGCACAGCACTGTGGGAATTGGTCTGGTTATGTTATCATGCAACCAATGCTAAGTAATAAATATGAAAATCATATGTTTGTGTATGCTTATGTACACATATACATATGTTAAAAATAGAGAAAAAATGAAATTCAAATTATTTCATATCTAATGAGGTTTTAGTTTATTTTAATGGCAAGAATGTAGACCTGTAATTATATTTCATATGAAAATGTTATTCTCTGCAAGGAGACAAAATTAAGGTGGTATATATTAGCTATGCTGACTGAAATTATTTTTAGACCATTTTTTGGCCCATTCAAATGGGCCAGGCTAAAATCTACCACATGTTGGTAGAATTGAGAACAGTCTGTGGCATAGCAGTCAACATTAAGATGATAACACGGCCAGTGAATGTGGGAAAAGGGGACATTTCCCTGGGGCACCATATGAATTCCGGAGTCCACTGATGTGTAGCAGTTTGCAGCATCAGGCAGGGACACCTGAGGAAGACTAGATTTTAGCAATTAATAACCTCCACTGTCAGTATAGAAGCACACAGGCAGCAGCCGTTGTGATATTGGGCAGCTGCTATTGTGTCTCTTGATCATAGAATCATAGAATCATAGAATGGTTTGGGTTGAAAAGGACCTTAAAGATCATCTAGTTCCAACCCCCCTGCCATGGGCAGGAACACCCTCCACTAGCCCAGGTTGCTCAAAGCCTCATCCAGCCTGGCCTTGAACACCTCCAGGGATGGGGCATCCGCACCTTCCCTGGGCAACCTGTTCCAGTGCCTCACCACCCTCACAGTGAAAAATTTCCACCTAATACCCAACCTAAATCTCCCCTCTCTTAGTGCTTAAAGGCAGGCTCAAGATGCCCTGCATCTTTGAACAGGAACAGATGAAAAATATATTTTTTGTGTGAAGATTTTTGTAAAGGTAAATTCTAAATCCATGAGACATCAGAGTAAATATGAGTGCTTTGCTGAACCTGGGATTATTTCATCACACATTTTTAAAAGACAATGAGAAAATTTCAGAGTCAAGATAGGTGATGTTCAGTTTATACTGGTACACATCTAGCATTCGTTAAGTCACACCCAAACAAAGAATGGATCAAAAATGAGGACTGAAGCTGTAACGTGCCTCTAGCAATTTATGTGCATAACAAGAAGTTCCACAGAACAAAATAAATAGGTATTTAAGTAACCAAGTCAGTGAGGTACAGAGAGTCAATTAAAAGTGAAAGGTTTGTAATGCTACTTTAAGTGAGTTAGAGGTTACATGATAATATGTGCTTGATCACATTTTCTTAACATAAATTTACTGACTCAAGTATTGACTTAGTTGCATCAGTTTCATGGACTTAATTCAACCCTTTCGATACTTAGAAAATTGAGTTTGTCATGGAACAGAGAATAATTTTCCTTTGAATAGGGATTTATACGATACTGCAAACTGTGACTGCGTGACCAGAATTTAGAGAGTACAACAGTTGTTGTTGCCAAGTCTCTCACACCCTGCCTGCATGAATTTCTAAATGGCACCCAAATCTTTATCAGTGTAGCTTGATGAGATGGGACATGTGGTGTAGTACTGGGATTGCAGTGGAAAGTCCTCAGTGGAAATCTAAGTGAAAGCAGGTAACATGGAAACACTGTCAAGGCAGCTTGCCTGTGATATGTGAAGACTGTGAAGCTGTGAAACAACAAAACCAAGCAGCTGTCACCTCAGTGAATTCCCAGTCACACCTGGAGAGCCAAAGCCTTCCTAATTTTGCAGGACATGAGGAGCAAACTTCATCCTTTATGAAATTATGAAGAAAATGTAGGAGCATCCCAAGAACAATGAGGCAGCTGTGTTTAAATGAATGTTTATAACAAGTAGGAGTCCTATCGTCTGTGTTCTCCACAAAGCAACACTACAAAGGCAGAAACCTTTTTTTTTTCCTATCAAAGTGAATATGATATTTAGAAACACTGATAGTTCTTTATTGTTGACTTACAACGATTCCGCTTGTAAAGGAATTGTGATTTTTCTTTTTGCTCTCTTGGCTTCCAAGTAGGTCATACACCTAGCATTAGTGAAGAAAGATCCTCCTTAATGAGTTTAGAGGGAGAATAAGTAAATGGCAACCCTGCATTTATCTGCATGAATGGCACACTACCCATTCCCATTTCACCTTCAGTTTAAGATGTACCGCTACTTCAAATATATAACCAAAACAATCCTTTTAATTAATGTATTTTTGTTACAGTTGAAGTAGCTTTTAAATTTTTTTTTTTTTTCCCAATTTATGAAGATTGAAACATAGAGCTGCAATGGCAATAGAGATATTAATATAGGAATATAATTACAATAGTTTCAGACCAGGCACAGTGTTTAGGTGAGCCATGGGCATGATAAAGTGGAAAACTTGAACCTGACCTATCCTTTAGTACAGACTGAATTTTGCCTGTGACTGTGAATGCAATTGTCCAACACTAGGCCTAAAAGACGGCTATAGGCCCTTCCTAAAATGTCCGAGTACTGCATGCCAAATGGTCAGATGGGAGTGGGAGTGTAAGCTCAAAATACTCGTAAAAGATGAAAGATTTGTCACAGTGAACTACAGTAAGTGACCATAGGCATGTGGAGCTCGGGGAATGCCACCTCGCTTAACACACAGTTAAGGAGCAATGGAAGTATTTGGACTTTTCTCGAAAAGCAACATATTTTATAGAGTATGTAAAGTAAGATGTGGACTAACTGAAATAGCTACCACTAGTGAAAAGTACTATAGCATGCCATCTTATAACACTATAAACCTAGCATGCCATACTCAGTTTAGAAGGACTGTGCTTCTGAAAACTGAGAAGTGATTTCAGGTGTGCATCCAATGGAAATATTATTTTTACAACATGTCTGGTGTTTGCCTTGTGTATCATCTGCGTTTTCATCTGTGAGCTCTGCAGCTCAAAATTTGTGCAGCTGGTTTCCACTTCTTGCTGCTTGGACAAACAGGCTGTGTTGAATGAGTCCGTGTACAGCTAATAGACTGGTCTACCCAGTTGTCTGTTCTTGAAAACATTGCAAACTCTGCAGATGTTTACATCTTGGATGCAAGAACCAGATGTTTTGGAATGTAATTGTTTTATAAACTGAAAAAGCTATAGATGCCTTGCCAAACAGTTCAGTCCTTTACTTAAGAGAGATTACTCAGAGAACAGTAAGGTAAATACACAAAAACATAAAAGCAGAAAACAGTTCCCTTTGGGAGTAAATGATGGATCTAGAGCCAGCTCACAGAATCAATGCATGGCCTCAGTGACAGGGCTGCATTCTATGAATGTCTGTAAGGAGAAGTGTGAAGAATCTTCCCCTAAGGCTCCTCGGTAGTTACATAGCTGCTCTGCACCTACTACTGATGCTTCCAGGTTGCAGTTCTCACTTGTGTTGTTGACATGCTTTAACACACCAGGGAATAAGTCATGATTCCTCTAGCATGCACTTGACCCAGGACCTGCAAATCCCAGCTTTCTCACTTGTGGTTACGGAAGAACCTCTGACACTGTCCCCTGCTGGGGTCAAAGGATTTAGTCTTTAAAGATGGTGAAGCTTTTAAACTTCTAACTGGATTACCCAGGAGTTAGTTCTTCATAGTTCCTTTTGTAAGCAGGAGGGGACTGTGCTCCAAAGTCATACTGGGATGAGATCTGGGTGTCTTAACGATCTGCTGCCCCCTGTTTTCTGTGTGAAGGAAATGCAATTGCATGGGTTTCATGGGATCCGTAGTGTGTATGATCCAGTGACGATCAGGGAATCGGACACCTGCGGCGCTTCAGCGTGAATCTTGAAATCATCTCAGATGCAGCCTTAGGGAACGGAAGCAGGAGGCAGGCTAAGGCGCAGGACCTTGCCTTGCCCAGCCTGCATCTTAGCAGGCTTGTACAACTGTGTAAGGTAACCAAGTGATGGTCTGTGGTGTTCTGCTTGGTTTGTCAAGGAAATAGGTCTGAATGAATGATGTAATCTTCATAATCCAGATGACTAAAGTCTTCTGTTGAGGGCCTTTAGCAATGTTTGTAATGCTAGAAAGATTGGCTGAATAACAGTGAGTTTTCTTGAAAAAGGACTGCTTTTGCTGTCCTTGCCTGCCTGCCAGTTATAGTTAAAATGGGTTCACTGGAGAAGGATATTGGAAGCTCAAAACATCTGGGAACTTAATAGGCAGAAATAGGCTTGAAAGTGATGGCTGAAGGCTGTTATGCTCAAAATCCTGTTTATGGGCAAACACACAGGATTTATATACCTATAAAGCCAAGAACTTATTATTAGTATAGGTAAAATTTTAACAGTTGATTCCAAGAGTCATTATTACTCTAAATCTATTTATTGCTGGAAAACAAAGAACACTTCTATGCATAAAAAGTTTTAATAATAATAATAATATGGTTAAAACTGTTATACACATGTTTCTCCTTTCCTATCCCTTTTCCTTGTTATAGCCAAACTTGGTGGTGCCTTTTACGCATGTTAGATACTATTTCTTTGTTCTCTTTGTTACCCCTAAAACTAGTTTCATCCAGCTCCAGGTCTGCATTTCTGTAACTGACCATCGGTTTATAGCCACAGTGTCAAGCCATCCCTTATCATCCTGTGCATGTACTCTTCTACACTGTACCCTGTGTCTCCACACCTCAGGACCTCTGCTGACACGTCAGGACTATATTTCTCTATATTACATCATCATGTCTGTCACAAATATCTCATTCAATACAGGATATCTCCTTGTTACTGTTACTATATAAAACTGTGTCTGTACCACACAAAAATGTACAAAAGTAAAACAAATTAGCCATCTGGTCAATTGGAAGAATTTTTTCTGCAGAAAATACAAGCTAAACCAAGTAAAACAAAGTCACAGACAGGTCGAGAAAACTTCAAACAGAGCAAGCCTGACAAGCCTCAGTCCCAAGGCCTTGCCAAGCTTATGCCATGTCACTGGCAATGACAGTGCTTATTATGGTGCTGCAGAGTTACAGAGCTTCATCTACAATCTGCACAGCTGGTGTTACTGACCACTTGAAGTCAAGTAAACAGCAGAAGAGAGCATTGCTTTGCTTCAAGATAAGCTTTACATGCATACTTATGAGGCTACTTCTCTCTGCTTTGACTTGTCAACTAGTTCCCAAAGATTCTTCTTTGTTTGCTGCTGAAGAGTTCAACTGGTAAGAGGTCTTTAGCTGTGAAAACCCCTTCTTCATGTAAAACTCCTCAAATTATTGATAGCATCTGTCAATCCAGGAATCCATGTGTCTTGAAAATAGTTTTCTGAATTGGAAGTCTTCCTGAGTATTTACAAAAGAACAAGTCAGTGTTTTTTTTTGTTGTTGTTGTTTTTTGTTTGTTTGTTTGTTTTTTGTTTGTTTTTTTAAAGACTGTTGTATGTTTCCATGCTATCAGATATTATCCTTGGGGCTTATGGATCTATGTTATATAGATGTGCATGTTCACAGCTGGATATTCAGTAATACCCTTAAAAGGATACAAAGAAAGTGAATGAGTATCTCAAAGAGAGACTGAGAAGAGATGGTAAGGGAATTTTCAGAAATGCAGTACTTTTAAAGAAGTAAGAACCTGACAAAATAAAACTTGTAATCTTTATTCAGGCAAGTCTCATTCTGTTCTAGTAGCTTTTAGATTGCATTGGTATCACTGGTATCAGACAGATATTGGACAAAATTTTATTTTAGTAGAAGTTGCTGAATTACATTCAAAGGTAAAATGTGAAAGGAGAATGAAATGGGAAAAATCGTTGTTAGGCTATATAATTTTATTGAGTTGTGCTTTTCAAAAAGGCTGTCTAATCAAGTCTCCTTTTTTTTTAGGTATTGGTTTGCTTTGAAGTATGGCTGCCAAGCTGCATTTAAACAAAACAGCAGTGGAGATGCATCAGAAACAGACCCTCCCAACTTCATTCAAAAACAAGCCATTGATCTAGTGACTGATATTACCATGCTCAGGGTGTTCAAGACTTTTCTTGAGACTACGCCACAGCTTTTTGTCCAGATTTACATAGTCATGGAACATGGCACAAATAATTTCTGTCAATGTGAGTCTGCTTTTTTCCTTAATTCGCAGGCTGAGTATCTTACCTAAAAAGATAACTCATGTGACTGGATAACATTTTAAACATACCTTGGAAAACATGCACTCCACTGTGTAATTACTCTGCATTTAGTTAGAATTTCTGTCTAGTAGATGGTCCATTTTGCTAAATCCATGAGAAGGAAGATTTCACTATAACAAATCATAACATCTAGTAGAAACGTGATACATCACTTGTAAATAAGCTATTGAATACAACAAGTATATCATTTGCAGAGCAATTTGGTTTGTGTGATTTTGCTTATAGTTTCTTTTAAACCTGCTAACTGGGCATCTTGAAATCAGTAATGTATTTAGAGCAGTCCTGTGAGCTGTCACTGCCATCATCTGCATGTTACAGATGAGGGACAGAGTCCAAAAAACCCTAAGGATATATCAGCATTGCAGAATGCAATGTGTTGAAGAGAGACTGGTTCAACTTTCAGAAGCAAGACAGCAGCTGTACCATTTCCAGCAATAAAACTAGTGGCATTGTTGGCAAGATAATGTCTTGCTTGGGGTTGGAATTTATCTAACCAAATGGAGAGACCTGGCAGGCATCTAGTGTTCCTTCATAGTTCATGGAGTCAATAGGTACTCAGACAAAATGGTCAGACAAATCTCATCTTAAACATGATCATGTGAAGGGTTAAGTCCGAGTTATAGATTTCTATAGTATAGACACCCCAGAATCAGTATCAGGTTCTGCAGTTTAGGCTTTTATGGGCTATTTGCAGTACTTTGGGAATTTAAGTCATTTCTGTATGGAGATGGTAAATCTGACACATGACTTGGGCAAGACCATGAATGGCCAGAGGCTGGGCAGGATAACATAGGCATCCCAAACAGCATTAGATGCCTAGATTTAGGTAACTAAACTGAGCCTTAAAGTTAAGGTGACTTGTTTAGGAGCACAGAGGAAATATAAAATCAATATAAAGAAAGTGTTAAGAAAGCATGAACTTGTCCAAAAGTTAATTCAGAAATTATAATGTAAAATAATTATCCTTTTCTCATGTTTAACATTTATCCTTCTGTTTTGTTTAGATGCTGCCATTATTATGTCTTTTTATGGTATCTCCATTTCAACAGTTGATTATCAGATATCATTACGGAAGTCTCTGCCTGAGAAAGATGAATTTCATGTGCTTCCCAAGTTAGTGTATCTCTTCTATAAACTGCTTACCATCACTTCTTGGATACTCAGTATTTCACTGATCACTCTACTAAGTGTTAGAAGTTCTGTAATTCTGCTACTTCTTCTTTGGATCTGTGGCTTCACCTGGACTTTGAAACAGCATACGACATTTTGCAAATCTGAGAAGATGGAATATTTGTACAGAATTGTTGTTGGAATAATTCTAATTTTTACCTTTTTTAACATAAAGGGGAGAAAAACAAAAGTTTGCATTTCTATTTATTATGCTACTCACATTGTTGTAACTCTAGGTATTTTGTTTGTATACATGTTTTGGAAACCTTCCATTATCAAGGAAATACATTTTACAATTGTGAGCATCTTAACTGTTCTTAGTCTGGTGGTAGGTATTATTTTTCTTGTTGTTTATTATAGGAATTTTCATCCCACTGCTTATTGCAGACGACAGACATGTTCAGACGAAGTTGATGGAGAGGCAGGACAAAAAGATAGAGTAGAAATTGGTAGATTTGAAAATTTCATAATGCAATGAACAGTATAGTTATTTTTCTGTGGACTTCAAAGTAATTGTTTGCTGGACAGTCTGTTTCTCTGTGATTGTTTTTTGTGTATCACTGCTGAGTGGTAAATAATGGACCAGAGTTATTGGCTCTGAATAATTATTGTTTTCTGTGATGCTGTACAAAGCCTTTAATAACATGAATATTTCTCTATGTGCTGGTCAAAGTTACTTTTGAAAAAAGAAGAAATGTAATCTATCCATCCAAGACAATTCCCAGTTTTAGTTTTTAGCAATGCAAATGAAACATAGGAAAAGCTGAATGTTAATCACATGAAAGCTAGCATTAAAAAAATCTATTTATTTATGTTGATTCTGTTAAAAACACAGCTTGCTTTTCTTTTCTTGCTGGAAGGAAAAAGCCATACTGCCTTTTCCCTAAATAGCCCCTAAAGAGGAATAGCTTTGATTTATGGCTCAATCACTGTCTTGCCACAAGGAAATTTGGGGAGATATTTTCAAGCATTTTATCTTCTAGGTGTTTTAATGACTCCTTTATTGGTTTTGTTCTGCTAATCTTTCACACAGCTTTCTGTGTTTAGGGGTGATGCCAGCTTGTTGTTGTGGGTTATAAGTCATAATATTATGACTTATAATATATGGTTATAATCACTCAGCCTGAGTGATTGACAGATGTTAAACCACAACAGAATAGCAACAGAAGTTTTGCATATAAAAGAACTATCTTCCTTCAAACTTTCCTCTCCTTTGAGCTTTAAGATGTAGTACTTTAAACACTGGTTTCCATTGAAATAGGGGGCTACACAAGGTAAGCAGTGGTGCAGCTTCTTTTGTCTTTGTCACTGGAGAAAAGAGAAGCAACTGTTCTGATGCATTGTGCTCACAGGGACTGGGAAAAAATGGAATAACCAGCTTGTCCATCAAAATGTTTTGGCAGAAGGCTGAGTGAAATTAGACAACATTTCAGTCCTATGTTCAAATGCTAAATCAACAGCAAAGAAAATAAGGTTGATAGCCAGAGCTGCTTCAGAAATAAAATCAAAGGGGAAGTCTTTCAGAGCTGCTGGGTTTTAAATCTGAATTATGAAAACTGTGTCTCTTTCTCTCCCCTCCTTTTCCTTCCAATAATTCACATGTGCAGTTAGAGTCACCACAGGGAAAAGGAAGAAACAGGGTTTGAGAAAAGAAATTAGAGAGGAGAAAAACTGATAAACTTTGCCAGGAACGAAATCTGTTACCATTATTGATTGACAGCAAACATCCCTGAAACTTTGGGGGGTGGGCTGATGCTTTGGTTGATAATTAGGCTGCTGAACAGCTGTGTCTTGAGCCTTTTGTGTCAAGTCCATGGACTGCAGACTGCCTTTTCTTTGTTACCCTTACAGCCTTAGCAGAACTCAGGGAAGTTTCTAAATGTGTTTCTTTCCTGTTGCATTGCCATAGTTCTCTTTACCAGGCCAATCACTTACATTTCTTAATCCTATTCAAGGAAATTAATTTCTAGGTGCATAGCTTGGACTGAATGGTCTGTCTTTCTGAGAACAGACATAAAAAGGCAGTGTAATAAGAAGAATTTATCATAGAATCACAGAATGGTTTGGGTTGGAAGGGACCTTAAAGATCATCCAGTTCCAAATCCCCTGCCTTGGGCAGGGACACCCTCCACTAGCCCAGGTTGCTCAAAGCCTCATCCAGCCTGGCCTTGAACCCCTCCAGGGATGGGGCATCCACAGCTGCTCTGGGCAACCTGTTCCAGTGCCTCACCACCCTCACAGTGAAGAAGTCCTTAATATCTAATCTAAATCTACCTTCTCTCAGCTTAAAGCCATTTCCCCTCATCCTATCACTGCATGCCCTTGTAAAAAGTCCCTCCCCAGCTTTCTTGTAGGCCCCCTGTTAAACTGAAGTTGAGTCAGTAAGAAAGGCGTCTGTGTGACTATTTATATCACACTAATACAAACACACACCAAACCCAATTACTTAAGTTTCAATCCCTATTTTATGCTTGTAAGTCCTAGCGGATATAAATCTAGCCATATCCTGAAACTGGGAACTGATCCTTTGGGAAATCTTGCAGATTCTTTTGATAAAGCTTAAAGATCTTCAGTATCCTGCTACAGAGACTGTAACTGGCTCCATTTTGCTGTCATCAGTTAGAGGGCCTTCAAGAGATGGGAATTCCTGTTAGCTTGTCCCCTGTAGACTTTTATTTATTTATTTTCAACGTTAACTGCCTCCCTTTCTTCTTGACTTTAAGATATTGGCTTGATTCCCTTCATTTTCATAGTTATGAAAATGGCTTCTAACTAACTTGGTCATTCTAACTCAGAATCACTGTAACAGGGAAGACAAAGAAGCACATGAATTGATTCTAGACATATTTCATATCATCAGTGACCACTTCAGACAAAACAAGCAAAGCCCCACTTCACCTGGGTGTAAGTTCAAACGATAGACCTAATACATAACCTTTCTGTTCCCTAACTAGTCTTAAAATTCAGCTGCCACTCAGTTCATGCATTATGCCTGACCCTGTCATTTTAACCTACCTGCAAATTGAAAACAAATGGTTTTTTTTCTTTTTTGTTAAGTATGTCCATTACATCTTACAAGAAGTATTTTAATAAGTTAAATAAAAATAATAAACAATTTCTTCCTGTTTTGACTACTGTCAGACCTGGGTAAGAAGGACAACATTCAACAGAATTGTTTTAATTATCCTACTAATATTCAACGTGCCATTTGATGGCATTGGTGAGCTCACCTGATGTACCACAGATAGCACTGATTTATGAAGCCATAATTAGGTTTCCAATAAACATTTGTCAAAATAATGTATTCATTCAAACCAAAGCCTTCTTTATTTATTCATATAAAAGAGCACTTAACTTTCAACAAAGAGTTGCCTGCCATCAAAAACACTCCATAAAGGGAGGAAATTTATGAAGACACAGTGCCAGAGGGTGATCGGTGGAAGACTAAAGCTCACTTTAACCCTTTGGAGTACTGAGTTCCATCTCTTGCTCGTTACTGGTACTACACATATTTCTTTCTAAAAGCCCCAAGCACAAACATTAACCTTTGTCCATTAAAGTATCAGCTCTTTTTTTTACCATAGAGTTTTACATCCATTTCAAAACGAAGATGTCTCATTTTTATTATGCAATGAAGAAGCATGTACACAGCTCAAAGGTTGCTTTCAGGCTTACCTATATTCTGCTCACACTTTTCACCATATGTATATTCTTCCAAAAAAAAAAAAAAAAAGAGCTTTGAGAGGATAAACAACTTACCTTGTCTGAACCTAAGGCAACACATGTACTTGTCATTCATTCCAGCTGAAGAATTTTCCTGTTCTACCTCTTTGTGCTCTTCTTTACTTCCTAGCACTTTAGTTTCATTTTACAGATTTTTAACAGAAGACAAGCAAAGTACTTGGTCTGTACAATCAATATTGGAATGAAATGCAGATGATGCCTTAGGATCCATCTTCACTAGAAAATTGTTTTCTTTTACCTCCAATTAGCTAGCATATAACAAATATGAGTCACAGTGAAGGTTCCCACTGTGCAGGTCTTCATTAGCTTGGTGAAATGTAGACCTTGGCGGGATAGGGAGTGATGCTTCAAACTTACCTTACCCTACCAACACCTGTTAAAACTACAGACTGCACTGGCCTTCCTATGACTGTATGTTGGTTTCCATATATCCTTCTATTTTTAGCTTATTGTTTTTATTTCTGACAGTGAATGCAGCTCTAAATAACAGCAGAATGAGAAAGGATAGGAAGGGTTTCAAGTGCACATTCATGCCTCAAAACCTCTAGTTTAAATGATTTTGCTAATCTCAATACAAAATCATCATTGTTATTACCACTATTGTTACTACTGCTGGCATTCTGTCCAGGTGTCTAGGATGACAACACTGAGAAAAATATATATCTTCTTCACTGTGAGGGTGGTGAGGCACTGGAACAGGTTGCCCAGGGAAGTTGTGGATGCCCCATCCCTGGAGGTGTTCAAGGCCAGGCTGGATGAGGCTTTGAGCAACCTGGGCTAGTGGAGGGTGTCCCTGCCCATGGCAGGGGGGTTGGAACTGGATGATCTTTAAGGTCCTTTCTGACCCAAACTGTTCTATGATTTCTGATGCAAATGGAATGCAACAAAAAGTTGGTAGTAAAGTTCTGTCGTGCTTTGTCTGCTCAGCACTTATAAGTGATGTTAAATCACTCTGATTAAGCACAGGTATGTTTTAATGGGAACTTACAAACATCTTAGAAAAGAGATGGTTACCCATTTTGTTCTGTGGGGAGCAGGCCAATGGATAAAATTTAAGGGCTAAGTGTCCTGGACAGTTCCTGGCTGCTGTGAGAAAATAAACGACAAAGCTACATGTTTGAAGGTCACTTGCAAAGATAAAGATATGAAGATGAAGAGGAAGGCACAGCAAATACATACAGTGGGAGCTGGTGTTTTTCAGCTGTTTTCCACGTAGCGTATTCCACAAATTCAGTCAAACTTGAAGTGTGTTATACTGTAGTAGAGCAGAAAGGGACCTCAAACATAATTTTGTAGCTTGTTTATCATGCAGCAGGACCACTGTGCTTGTGCCATTCCTGGCAGGTTTTCTAACTGGTTCTGAAAAACAACCTGTCACAGGTAATCTCTCACAGATCTACAGAGTCTTGTCCACGAGAAGCCTCCTATGTCCAGCCTCTTTACTGCAGTCTGAGCCCCTCGTTGTCCTCCCTGCCTTGCAGAGGAGATGGTTTCCTTCTTCCATGGAGCAATATTTTACATATTTGAAGATCATTATCATATTCTCAGACTTTTGAGTGCCAAACCACTTAATCATGTATGTTTTGTCTTCTAGACTGACTGTCCTTCCTGCTGCTTTCTCTTCCAGTTGACAATGTTCTCTTTGAAGTACAGGACCAATATCTTTAATGCTGTACTCTAGCTACCACTCTGTATGTCAGATGAATTACTTCTTGTGTCCACAGGTTATAATCCTATTTTTATATCATAACTACAGGATTTGTCTTTTTATAAGACATCATGACTTTCAGGGACTCATGTTCAGTGCACTGTAGCACAAATATTTTTCGGCAGAAGCATTGTCCCCCTTTGGGTGTTTGGTTTTCACTGTAAGAGGAAGTTAATCTCCTGTCTTCTTTAGGGCCTGGCTTCCTTCACAGAGATTTATTTCCATGAATATTCTGCCCATGGTCTAGAAAACAGTGTCTCCTCTTCAATGGCAAATGTTCAGTCATCAGAATTTGGCTGGGTCTTCACGTAAAAGTTTGAGATACTTCAGGAAAACACCATTGGTTTTTTATAATTCTGCTGTGCCTGTATTTGGGGTTTTCCAAAAACTGTGCTACAGGAAGATGTGCATCTTTAGTGAATATTGCATTATTCAAATGAGAGACCAACAACATTTGCCTGGCTGAAGTTATGCTGTGTGGGGATAACAGGCCACTGCCACAGCAGAGACTGTGTGACATTGATAGTTTTATAAATGATCAGATATTTGTTATACTGTTTGAATTAAATGAGAAGGCAGAGTGAAAAGAAAGCATTTTTTTGTGATCTGGGCTCTGGAAAATGTTGTCATACAATAGATAAAACAATGAAGAAAGATTACATACTACAGGTGTCTTCCAAGCTGTTTTGGACTGTGTTTTGCTGGGCTATAGTAATTCCTGAACTGAGATTTAAAAGGATAAGTCTTAGTCACCTGTTTTTGCTTTTGTCAGCACTCCAAAGCAGCCAAAGAGTACTTCATATAGCTCTGTGCTGCTTTGCTACAGACTCTAGTGTGTGGCAGCATTATCTGAGTAGCGTTGGTTCCCTTACTTATAGGTATTTATACGGTATTTATCTCAGTTTTCTGACATACATAACTAAGTCAAATTGGATGTTAAGTTGTATAGGATCCTCTACAACCAGTGGAGAAAAAAATATATAAACCCACGGAGAGGACTGTCATCCTGTCTACACTGCCACCTACTTAGGATGTGATGAATCTTCCTTTAGAGGTGCCCGTTCCCGCTGACTACAGAAACAACATCAACAGGATGCAGTTTAGGTACATAAAGTTAGGTAATATAACTCACCCTTTGCACAGTAATTCTATCACATGTAGCAGAACCCCAGCAAACTGTCAACAAGAATCTTTCCCTCTGCTTCCTATATAGGTGATCTGAAGATAGTAGTTGGCTGTTTCAACCATTGAAAAGCTAAAAACTGGATGTTGGGAACATATCTTCTTTCTCCTATAGACATGGACTTCTGAGATCCTTTGAATTTCATTTGCTTCTTCTGCATAACAGCTTACACTTAACATTTCAGACTGCCTTATTAAGCCTTTGGACCATTTCTGAACAGCATATTGAAATAAGCAACCTTACTCTGAAACTTCAGTGTAGTAAGCAACCATCTCAAGTATTTTAAAGTTAAATGCGTATCAACTTGCACTAGGTTTTGCTTAGGTGAAAATTGCCAATATGACCCTGTAATGTTTTCTCACTCAAGCAGAAAAATGGAAGGAACTTACCCCTTATGAAGTCTGCCTGGGTTCTCTACCATGGCATTGGCTGCATGATCTAAACTGAGTGTGACCTTGTAGTCTGCAAAGCTGAATGGCACAGTTATATAAACACAAGGGAAAACAGGCTAGACCACATAACACAGAAGAAGTTCCTTATAAACAACTTCTTAAATGACACAGGCCAATGAGCTTGTGCTTTGGCAAACAGTTATCATAATCAACAGCTTTTTAAAAAAGCATAATACAAGCAAAGTTTTTTTTCCAAGCTGTGTGTCCATTTCTGTGTTCTGTTAAACAGACTGAGGAATTTTATAAAAAGTGTGGCATTTCCAAACAAGAGTGACTATTGTGTGAAAAACATGAATAGAAAATTGTAATTAGTGACTTAATGTCTGTGGTTATAATCAGACTTGAACAACTATTGCTATCAGTAACTAATTTATGCCTTCTTTTGGAAAAAAAAAAGAAAACCCAAAAAGCCTTCCCTCACTTACGTTCTCCTAGCCAAAGAAATAATGTTTGTATGTATGTATTTAGAAGTACAGTTAAAGCAGCTGGATGTGGCATTCCTAAGACAGAAAAAAAACCAAAACACAGAAATACAAGAGTGGTTTGTTTTTTTTTTTTTTTTTGGTGATGAGGGATTGTGCATGAGAGAATAGAAATGAATAACCTGCACGCCTTGTCATGGGCAATGGTTGTTTTCACCCCAACGAAGACTGCTGGACCTCAGAGGCTCAGCAGTTACCAAACTCCACATGTAAGAAGGGTGGCCCCTTGTTTGTTGGTTAATGACTACTTATTCTTGGGTGTTTTGAGAAAGGATGGAGTGAGTTTTCAGCTCAACCACTTAGGAAAAAAGCAGCAGAATCCCACTGACTTACTAAGTCTTCCACTTCCAGCTTCCATTTATCAATGAAATGTGTAAACAGGTGACTGTCAAAGCAATGATTTATTTTTTGCTTACAAAAGTCCCAACAATATTGTGTCAGTGGTAGCTTACTTCTGTCGGACAGCCATACATCAAGAAAAGAATTCTACATGATTTAAGACCTCCATCTGAATTAGGATTTTTTAAAAAAGGTTCTCAGCAGTAGAGAGATTCTGTGGTTACTGATACAGTTTACTGCAGGCGATCTCAAGAGGTTGATAGGTGTTGATTAGAGGAATAAATTGATCAATTCAATATGGTATCATGCTAAAAAAAAAAAAGCCTGTTTCATAAATTTTACAAGACTGGATTCTCCTACTGCCTACTGCGCTCAAGAAACAGGTTCTCAGCAAGTACAGTTCACCATTGCTCTTTCATCTGGCAGTCAGAGCACAGCTTGAGAAGACAGCAGATACAATGTCCATCTTCTGTTACGGTATATCTTGAAATCACAAGCAACCAGAAAATAATTTCAGAAGAGACTTGCCCATATCTTGTCCCTCTCACTCCTTAATTTTCTGTTGAGGTTTACCTGGTGCTTCTTCAGGAGTTAGCTCTGCTGCTGCTGTTCACTAATAAGCATGTTTGCATCACTCCCATGCAGCCTATACACAGAAAGGCCAAATGGCGACAGGATTCAACCTAAGTGGGACTAAGATGTGGGGGAGAGAGGAAGAAGAGGCAGGTTAGTGCCTGCCCTGTTCCAGCATAGACCCTCTTTTTCAGCTCAGTCTCCACTAGTCCCCTGCTTGTACCCATGGAGAGGGCAGGAGCCCAGATCCTGCCCAGGAGGAAAGAGGCAGAGCCTGGCTGTGCAGCCAGAGAAGCACCTTGAAGGGAGGTTCTTCTGTTGCACCTCACCCCCACTGCTCATCTAAAGATAATTTGAGTGCTGCATGGTTCCCTTGCTTCTGCAGGCCTGGTTATTATATGCACATGGACCACTTTTCCACATCTTCTTTTGTGTGTCAGTGTCCCATCCACACGTGAGGATGCCGTGCAGCCTCCCCTTGTCTTTCAGATGAGGAATGTTGTACAGTCCACACCTTTCTGTACCAGGGGTCCCTGTAACACCTTTTCCAGGGACAATTTTCAAGGGCCCTTTGCACCCATCTTTGCTGTTGAAGGCAGTCTGTTGGTCTCCCATTTCAGCCATTTTACTTCTTTTGTGTAGTCATCCTCATTTTCCCAGGTCTTGTCCTGCTCCTTCATGCTTTCATGTGCTTTCTCAATCCTCCAATGCCTACACCAATGCCATTGCTGTACCTGTGGCCCTGACATAATTTGTTACTCACTTATTACTTCTCTTTCTATCCAGCTGGGTCACAGTCACCGAACAGCTGAGGTTGGAAGGGATCTCTGAAGGTCACCTGGTCCAACCTGCTCAAACAGAGCCAACTAGAGCTAGCTGGGGCATTAATAAGTTGAGATATTGGAACATGCTAGTCAGTGCCGCTGACCATTATTTGATCTGTAATCAATTGCAAATGTGTTTGAACTAGTGGCTTATCTGAACAGACACAAAGGTCTCCATTTGCTCTTCTAACTTCTTTCATACCCATCAAAATTTCCCCCAGCTAAAAGAGGCTGTCTTCTGTCATCTACACTTCAGGGAACAGTCAAGCTGTGACACTCAGAAGCTAGTATTCTACATCTGGACAGACATAAGACAGCAAACAAGACAAAAATAGGAACATTTAAAAGCCCCTAATTTTTTGACAGTGATAGTCTTGGAGGGGTACTGGTAATAAATGAAGAGGAAATATTTTCAGACAGCAACATGGCTTCTAAGCCCAGAACGTTGCTGTGTGTTGCAGCTGTAACAGACTGTATTTGGGGAAATTTCTGTAACTATAGAAAAGCAGCAATTTAAAGTATTTGAAAAAAAAAATCATTCTTATCACATAATATAACAACACGTATCTTGAATAACCAGTGAAAATGAGGTAAGAAATGCTATTCCTGCCTATATTTTATTATTGCTGGGGGTTATCACACGGTAAGTACAGTTGTAGTTTGGAATTTTGGGCTGGAAAAACCTGAAAAAGGAAAGATACTGTGAAAATCCCCCAGACTCTGCAATAATATTGTGACCCCCAAACAAGCTACAGTACTTAGTCTTTCTAGGTAAAATTGGGAAACATAACATGGGCCTAGTTGCCAGAAAGAGCTGTAACTTTTACAAGGCTTTCGACACCTAAATATTAATAGAAAAGCCTGACACAGTCTTCCTCATTTACACTGTTTGTGGAAAATCTTGGCCTAAATATTGTCCTAGTACCATAGGACCCTTCCTAAGATTGCTGTTACCATAGCGTAAGGTTGAATAATCACATCTTCATTGCTCGTGGGTGTCCACACAAGCTGCAGACTGACCACACTGTAAAGGCAGGAGCACAGGGTCCAGCTCTAAAGCCCTTGCAAAAGGGGATATGAAGAAGTGTACTGCAGAGAGCTGCTTCGTGAGCACCTTGGGCCCAGAAAATTTGTTAGTGTGGATAGAGAGTAGGGGTCTCCAGGCTTTAGCCAAAATACCCCCACAGTGCTTCACTGATCCATGCAGATGGACTAGTTTGAGTCAGTAACTCCAGGATGCCAGAGCCTCCAACCTCTCTTCTTTTTAACTTAGCAGTATGTTATAGCCTGGCTCATATATATCTGTATAATACATGTTTGTTTTTTCTTAAGTATTTTACCCCTATTACTTTAGGCAATATAGCTGGCTGCAAAAAGAGCATCTCTGCCAACGATGCCTTCTAGTGTAACAAACAGAGCAAACATGAAACTCATAAAAACAACAAGAAGCCACAAAATATTAATATATATTATGAAAACAGGTGGTTGTTGCTGTGCTGGGAGGGGCAGTATTGTTTACTGGATAAGCAACCATAATTGTGGGGGCTGCTTTTCATTTTTCTAATCCTTCCTTAAACCCTTGGTCTTTTGCCTACCAACTAATCTACTTTACACATAAACTATTAATCATCAGTTCTAGCATTCATTATGCAGTTAATCATCTTGATCTAGGCATTATTTTCATTTAGAAAACAGTTTCCATTAGAAACACATACTTAGCAGAATCACAAAAATGACTTTGCAATCTTTCAAATAGTCATCAGGGCATGGTATAATTTCCTTGCATGGTAATAGTGTCAGAAGATCAGTTTGTGAAAAAAGCATTCTCCATTTTGGAAATTTAGTTTCCTAAGTGATTATTAAAGAAACAAATGTAGTAAAGGGACAAAAATAATTTCACAGACTAAATTTTTTTAGCAACATTTTGTATCACTCCATTCTATTCCCTGCTCCCTCTCTAACTGCCGAGGATTTTTCTTTCTTGGCTTACAAAGATGGGAGGTTGAAAATGCCAGGGTAGAATTTCTCTTTTTCTCCACTAAAATTTACAACAGAGCTAATGGCATGTTTTCAACCCACCCTGTCGTGTCAAGTCAGGCTCTTCATTTAACCAGTGTCAGTCTGAAAAAGGTTAGGTAACAGGCACCTGAACATTAAATTATTTTAGAAAAGTTACCACATGGAAAAAGTAGCGTGAGTGTTACTTATGTCAGTTAGAATGTGGGATAATGAATTGTTAGCGTCTTCTGTTTTGATTCCATGGTTAAATTGTCTCTCAGTTCCCTCAGATGAGAACCTCAGTGGAGCTAGCAAGAAACCAGAGAAGTTCCAGTGAGGCACTCAACTCATGTGCTTGAGCACATCCATAGCTAAGCAGTGAATGTTAGGTACACAAATACAGGCTGAGGGGTCTGGATTTACTTGAAGAATTAGAATTATTCTAGGTTTATCTAGGAATCTCAAGATTATTACAAAAGAATATTTCAATCCCCTTTTACCCAAGACTTGGTCCATCGCATCAAGGGTTGATCAGCTGTTTGATCGAATGGGATAATAATTTAAGATGTGGCAGTTTACATTGCTTAAAATTCCTTGTGATACTGAGTAAATCACCTGCCTTTGTAGATGAACTGTAGGCCTGGCCTCTCTTTAAGCCAGAAGAACTGCACTTGAACTCCAAACCGAGATAACATTTTGTTTCTCAACACTTTTGTGAAAGGGATTGTCTTTGCAGCAATATTATGCCATCCTACACCTCCACAACATGCTGTATGCCGTTCTTATTTCCCCATATCAGAAAAATAATATAATACAACAACAAAAGATATCTGGAGGAAGACACAAATGATCAAAGCTTTTTCACAACTATCACAGAAAAGAACAAATTATATCAAAACTCTTCAGACTAGAATGAACTGAAAGGTGATATACTACAGGTCTACAAAATTGCTGTTGACACAGAAAAGGAAGTAATCACTCCCTATTTGCTTATCTGTTGTGATATGAGGAGGAGACATCAAATAAAAGATGTGCCAATTTCAAAACAAAAGGAGAGAATTTGTATGCTGTGAAAGCTCTTGGTGTAGGATGTAGTGGATGTTAAGAGATCATGCATGCTTACTTAGCCACTGGAAAAAAAAATACAGAAGAAAAGTTCAGTGAGGTCTAATAAATATAGACACAGTTTCATCATGAGCTTGTCCCAATCCCTCCCCACCAGTCTAAAAGACCTCCAGTTCCAGTACAATCATGGGGGATGGGAGAATAGGAACTGGAAACAGAGTACTGGCCCTGGCAGTGGGTTTTTTAGATAATGCAGCTATTAGAACTTGTTATCCAATATCTCTGATATGCTGTTAGTGATGCAATATGACAGGAAACTGCATGTGCAGAGATCCACATCTTAATAAGCATCCAGTTCTAATTTGTTAATGATTACTTTAAACTTCTAATAAGAATGGATTGCTATCAGCATGCTAGCAACATTGAGGACAGATAAGATGGCTAACCACCTCACTGTCAGTGTAAAAATGACAAAACACAAAACAAATGGGAAGCACAATGGTTTGAACATTTCAGTTCCAGTTGCTGAACTGACACTGCTGAATCCAACTTTCCTGGTATCATATTAGGGAGACAGACAGAGCAGCAGAGAAGCAATGACTACTCTTGCTCTCGCTAGAAAACAGGCCATGGCTGTCATTTGTTACACGTGTAACTTCATCTCACAGTGTGCCCTGATCACATGCAGTTATATTAGTGGTGAGTGGAGGAGCAACATAAATGACATCTCTTCTGCCCTTTGTGAAAGCTCAATTCTTCCTTTTTCTGCACTATCTGCTGTAACAGTAAGTGTTTTAGTCAGATGCCACTGTCCTCCATCCTCTCACACAAGAGGCAGCGCCCTTTCTTCTTCAGGTTATTCCCTAGGCTTATTTCAGAGTAGGTTCCTGCAACTTCAACAAGTAGCACAACTCTAGGCATGCTACAAGCCCTGTTCGAACAGGATTTATTAATTAATTCCACTTATTCCATTTAAAAAAAAAAACCCCTCCTGCTCCTACCTGTCAGTCATTCAGAACAGGAATATCCATGGAGTTCATGGTAATGACTTAGGTCAAACTTACATTGGGAGCAAATTGCTGCATTTCTTCTTGTGGTGTGCTTTTAAAGCACTCTTTGAACTGTACAGCTATCTGTTTCATCCCCACTCTCATAACCATTCCCAGGAGATAAACCAAGAGTTCTGTACTTGATTTCTCATCTAAACTACACTCCTCCCTATATTTGTACCAAATATGAGCTAGAACATGCAGGTGTTTATCAGAGCACTGTTTCTGAATTTTCTAAGATGACTTGGAGATGAACAAAAAAGCATTTAATTAATAAATTAAATGTTGGTCTGGTGTACATAAAATAAACAAGGGAAAGACATAAGCCCTGGGGACTAGGGGCTGACAATGAAGAAATACTACCTCACCTTTGGCAGAACCCTACACTAAAAGGCTTCCTTAAAGTAAAGCAAAGTCTTTACGGGTGCATAAAAGTGAGTGTTTTCAGAGCACTGACATGCATATGCATGAAGAAGGTAGGCAGATTTGGGCTAATGCATACATAGGACAGAGTGCAACCGTCCAAATGCAGGTATGCCCAATGGGGCAGTGGGGCTAACACCACTCACTAATTAATCAGGTAATTTAAAAAGCAGTGTAGTCTTAATGCCCTAGGTTTGTAGTTCTCAGCCTACAGGAATAATGAAGCACCTCTTCAGTTACCAGCTCCCTGCTATACACTTCCATCCCTCCTCTCACATTTGTTTGTAAACTTCTTCGAATGGTCAAACATTCCAAATAAAGCTCTTACAAGGAATGTGTTTGCCTGCTGATGCAGCCATTTCCTGTAAAATTTGCTTCCCTCAAACCTCTGTGTTTTCGTAGGAGTAGTTGTTTCATTGCTACAATAAGCTAAGACTTATTGCTCTAATTAGGGAAAGTGGCCAACAATATGATTTAATATATAAATGAATTTGTCATCACCAAAGGTTTACAGATAGCAGTGATTTCACCTCCCCTACATAGAACTTGCTGTCACTAGTCTAGCGACAGTATAGTAGAAGGATTTTAAAGTTTCCATTTCTCTCTGGAGTAATACAAGCTGCCACTGACCATATCAATACCAGAGTTTATGAAACAGTAACAAAACAGATGACAGAAAAGAATTTAGCAATGTTTCATGTTTTCCTTCCTGAATGCCAGATTTCTTACCTCTGTTGTGTTTCTACTCTCAGTGGCCTCAGCTTCCGCTGAGTGCTTAGTTTTTTGGGAGACATTACCAGGGAGCAGCAAGAGCAGGGCTGCACCACAAGGGCAGACAAGCCAGGAGCTGAGGGTGACCACAGCACAGACAGTGACCTTCCCAAACAAGCCACAGTCCCACAGTACCCAAACAGGATCCTGTTGGTGATGACAGCTTCAAATGACAGTCTCTGGCAAGCCAAAGTAACAATTTAGGTCCAAAGACCAGCCAAGGACACCAGAAAAGAACACTGGAGACAGAACCAGAAACAAGACTACTACACAGGTCTAGTGTTGATCCACAAGCTAGAAAGAGGGTTAAAGAGAAAGCTACCTACTACATAGGCCCACTGTCTGTCCAGGAAAACTAGTCAACAGCCCAGGGTTGAACTTAAACGGGGCTCCTGAGCCCACGGGCAGAAGGTGTGGCGGGGGTCCCAAGTGAGGCTGGTCAGGTCAATTAAAGGCAATTTGTGCCGTGAAGGCCCTGACAGACACTAGGGAAGCACACGCAGCAGGAAAGAGCTAAGCCAATATTTTTGATTTGACAGCGTCTGATTTGCAGAGGAAATCAGAGGGAGATTTCTCATTCTCACTGAAATTTCTGCCCATCTTGCAATATTCATATGCTCAAAACAAGTAGATACTCTTAAGAAAAGGTCAAGTTCTGTCCTAATGAGGTCAGTAATAAAATTCCCATTGATTTCGGTGGGATGAAGGCTTTACCTTGCTGTTTTGTTTCCTGAGCTGCTATTTTGAAGTCCAACATGGTAATAAAAATAATTAGAGGAAGTGCCACACACTCTCTTTTTCCAAGCCTTTTCTGGAAATCACATAGATCCCTCCTGTATCAGTGCATTTTATACTCCCTACTTTGACCTTTCTGTCAGGCTAATGGCTTTCTGATTAAGAGTCAGATAAACCTGCTCCAGAGCGCATCAATATCATTCCCTTTCGGCCAGAGGTCTGGGTCAGCGACGTGAGCATAAAGTATGCCTTTCCTCCTGACCTGCTGATGGAAAAATGTTGTGCTACCGTAGTGTTGTCTCACAAGTGGAATTCATTCCCTGGTGTGCAATAAGCCAATATACACCCAGAGCTGAGATATTGTTTATTGCACGTCTGCGCAGAGATGGGTGCTAGGTGGTAATTCCACAAAGCTAGCACACCCAGTTTCAGTCATATTGTGTATTTATACAGTTCAGAATGTTAGTTCTGTCTACTTTGCCATATCCTTCTAATTATAATTGGTTAGTTTTTATCTCTTCTTAACTGCAGTTGGTTAGTTCTTTTCTTACTTTGATTTAAAAACACAGTGTTCCTTAAATTTAATATATGCATGCTCAGTGAGTGAGGGTCTTAATTCAGGGAGGGTTGTCCCGATGCTTGGAGGTGTGATTTTTAGTATTACAATTACATTAAAATGAGGATAGGTTACTTTTGGACGGCGCTAACCACTAACTTGGCTGACTACTCCAAACATAACTGATTTAAGTACCCATTTAGTTTATGTATTTTCCAGGGTGTTCCCATCTTCAAAGGTAAATCTAACAAACCTTCAGTGATGAAAAAGTTTTTCTCAACAGTTCCAAGGACAGTCATCCTAATCTACACGGAGAGTACATATTTGTTACATTAACTCTAACTTAACTTGCAACAGCAGAGCTTGCTGGTCTGAGTTAAAGACAGCCCAGCAAAGGAACGAGGAGTGGGGTCGTTCCCGTGGTAATTCTTTATCCCCATATTGTTTGAACATCTTTACCACGAACTTTTACTAGCAATACTTTTACCCCATCTGTTTCTGAAAATGTATGAATGCTATTAGCGTCTTCTTGTCATAGAGCTGGGGATTTATAGTTGGGTTTTTTTTGCTTGAGAAGAATAAATAAACTGGGACAGTGTGACTAGTGTGCCAAGAATTTAAACACATGAAATGCATAAGTTAGTGATCTCAGTGCTTTTCTTCTCTAAGGGTCATCATTGTACAGTGTTCAGCAAGTAGCTGCTCTTAAGATTTTCTTCTGCTCTGCTCTCAGTGTCCCTTGTACTCAGGTAGTCAGAAGAATGAGGCCATCTGCCTCATAGCTAGGAACTATGGAACTGATCCAATGAGTGGGATTTATGTTTCTTCCTAAATTTAGCAGTGAATGCATAGGTGCACTAGGTATCTAGTCTGTACACTCAGAGCTCTGGAGGGAGCTCTTCAGCTGACTGTCCAGTACAGATGGGTTTCAGTTGCTTAATCATGTGTGCTTAGTGACCTTTTGATGCTCCAGGATATTTCTCCTGGCAACCATTTGCTGCCCTTGAAGGACAAAGATTTTCTGTAGGTCTTGAGCCCAGCCTCCCCTAGTTCTGTCCCAAGTATCCTAGAGCATCTCAAACAGCTTTAGACATATTTCTTCAGGAGAGCGAATGCCTCTGTTGTTTATTTATCTTAGGATAAGGTGAATTTCTCTCTTGGCTTCATTGGCTACATTGACTAGGTCTCCATTGCTTCCTCTGGAAGTTCAAGATGGCCCTGTCTCACAGTAGACACTTAAATTCTGGTGACTTTCTGTCTGAAACCTATTCCTTGGGCCCCTGTATAAGAGCTCCTGAATCTTCAGTATTACAGTTAGTATTTCTCAACATGCCCTGGTTTAAGGACTATTTATTTGGGTCAGTTTGCCCTTCTAATCACAGTATATAGTGGTGCTGGTGTTCTCACATGCGGACCTAAAAGGGATTTAAGATGTGAAGGAACTTGCACTGACAAAACACAGTAGAGATTGATTTCATATTTCATGACTTTTCATTTAGAACAGATTTACTAATCCAGGAAGTTTTGTGCAAACATTTGGCCACTGGCTCAATAGTAGCCTTTGGAAGACCTGCTGTGCCACTGAAGAAAATATTTCTTTCTAATTTATTTCTAATTTCTTTCTAATTCAATCATTACCTTTGCTTATAAATGCCAAAACCTCACTGAGCCTTAATTTAGCTAGAAGACCTATTACAATACCATATTATGATATAATAATATCTAATATAATATTATTAATATTGTATGCAGCATTTTGCAGTGTCTTCACAGTAACAGGCTTGTGTTAATAGACATTATTGCTCCTTTGAAGTTGTATAACTCTGTCAGTGTGTTGCTCTGTATAGTTTATTTCTGCTAATTTGTGAAGTGCTGAGGATTAGTGGTAGGTGGACAATCGCTGTAGGTGTCAGATGGTGTTCAGCTCTGAGACTCTTGAGGAGTTAGTGATTTTGGGTACAACAAAGGAAACACTCCTCTCCTGCTTTCCACTGAGAAGACATGCAACTGCTCCCAGACCATGAAAAGGAGACAGAACTGCATTAATAATCTCTCAGACTAACTAATGGCTCTGTTAACGAACAGCAAGCTAGATTTGTGTTTATATACAGATCAACAGAGCTTTGCAGTCTTGCAGAGGAGACCTCAGCTTTTAGGTTTTATCTTTATTACATTTTCCCTTCCAAAGAAGAGAGGACACACAGGCAGCAAGACTCCACTGTATATGTAATTATATATGTGAATTAAGTTTTTGAAAAAAGATATATGCTACTGCACTTTATTGTTTGGGAAATGACAGATGATATTTTGTATATGTAATAATATATGTGAATTAAGTTTTTTAAAAAAGATATATGCTACTGCATTTTATTGTTTGGGAAATGACAGATGATATTAACATCAAAGATCTCACAGCAATGCACATACCCAGGGGACAGAATCTAAGATTCGGTGTGTAAAGTTAATTTAATTGTTTCCTGACTTGTGCTTGGCTGATACTGACCCCTTTGCTTTCTCATGAAGTTAGCATTTATAGAGAGCATGTACAAACATAGACTATATTTCATTCAATTTTTATTTTATTTATTTTGTATTCTAGGGCATCTGTTTCTACTGAAATCCTTTTGGCATAATTGATTAATGTTAAAAAAAATCTTATTTTTCTTTATCCAGTAAGAAATTTAATCTTTGCTTATACTCTCCAGACTTACTAAACTAAAGCAAATAAAGGCATTTTAATGGTGTTTGGAAGTTGTTTATTTGCATGTATTTGGGGAAAGCAGCAGTGGAACCATTTGCAAATATCAGCATCTGTGGTGATTTTAGCAAGACAGCCTTTTGGTAACAGTCTTTTAAAACTAAAATAGACTTGACTTTCAAGACAAGACAGACCCTGTTAGTTGCTTTTGGTGCTGTATGACACCCGGAATGTTTTGTGTGTTTTTTACCAGTTTTCATCCTATTTCTGCCTAATCAGCAATGAGCCTGTCAGAACCACTCCTACTGTTTTAATGCTGCAATAGCTATTGGAATGGTTATCACATGCCCTCTGCTCACTTCTCCAGCTCCAGGAGGGAATTTCCAGTAGAAACGAAGGATCAAGCTTAATTTTCTACCCTTTTTGTCTGCTTTTTATACTTCCTTTTTGACACAGAACTAATTCTGCTTGAGCTTTGAGCCAACTGTCTGACAGAGGGTATTAGACCCTCTTATAGTTTTATGAGTAAAAGGTTTCTAGTTGTTTCCTGTGCAATTCGTGATAGCAGCTGAAGTAGAAGGAGATACATGCCTAGCATCCAAACAAGGCCTGTAATGTACTTCTAAAAGATCTGGAATAACCCCCTGACTTCACTGGAGTTCAGCCTCCTGAGCAAAACTTAGCTTTTTGGTGGCCAAGTTCTCCCTTTGGAGGTACAGGTAGTTTCTTCTTAACTTCTTAGTGAAATCCCTTGCAAGCTCATGACAACTACTTCTAACGCTAATATTTTTATTAAAAATTTTGGACAGCAATTGTGAGGGAATACTTTCAAAAGCTGTGATTCAGATGGTAAGGGTTAGTTCTTGCATGTGGCTGAGAGTGAAAACCAAGACATAAGTGAGTCCCTCCCTAGCACTCAGCCTCTCCTACCTTTTAAACTGATGTTCTTTCTTAACTTCACACATGAGCACGTGCTTTGCCGAGTTGAGCAATGCATTTAAATGCTTGGTGGCACTGCAACCTAAAAGAGCAACTTAGCTTCTACACACATAAAAAAAACCTGTTTGATTTGTTTCAAAGCAGAAATGGTTAACTGGAAAAACAGCCCAGCACCACAGGCTCTCTATGTGCAAGTGCTTTAATGACCCCCAACTTTCAAAAATTTGTCAGACATAAAAGCAGTACTAATCCGATTAGTAACTGTGATTGAGTAAATCTACTGTAAAAATGGACCGTGCCCTGTTTTGAACATGATACCATGCTGGTCATTTGAGAACTGCCACTGTGAAACATAAAAGTCTCTTTGATGGAATATTTATTTCATGAGTTAAAAAAAAAGAAATAATATAGTATTGTTTGTTTTCAAAATCACTTGTAAAATTTTATTAGCCAAGGAGCCAATATTCAAAGCAGCCAAGAAAGGACTTGTGCTGTGCAGTAAGAGAGAGATGAAAGCTCATCAGAGGGGAAATCAAGTGGTTAAGTCCAAGAATTGCTCGCTCTACTTCTTTTAGCTGGAGCATCCCGTAGGAATAAAAGGAAGACAAGTATTTGGGAAAACCATATTTGCTAAGTTGAAAAAGTCAGCACTCTGTTGTGTGGCCTTGGAAACTCTCATTGAGCTTTCTGTCTGCTCTCCAGAATACTTCTGCATGTCACTTTGGCAGTTACAGCTACAGATCTTAAAGCAGAGAAGCATCTTCATTCCTTGGGGCTCACATGCACTGCAATTAGTCTTATTATAAAATGCCAAAAAATCTCTGCCAGCTAAAATAAAGTCCAGGGAAATGTCCACACCACTGATGAATGAGTTCCTTGAAAAGAAGTAGGGGTGGGCACGAGCCATGACATTTGGATCTCGATCCACGTTTGGAAAACTTGAGGACTGTGTTTTGGCTAGGTCTACTATATATATAGAAGGAGATCAGCAGTGGCATTTGTATCCAGATTTCATTAACTATTTATTTTAAGTGCACACACATGTGTGCACACGCACAGTTTACAATTGTTATCCAAAGTTCAAATAGAACAATAAATAATATTGCATATAAAACATCTCATTTTTCATTCGCCCACATGTAGTGGTATTTCCTTTCTGGTCAGAGTGTCTAAGAGGTTGTCTTGAGTCAGGAATGCTTGACCAGCCCCTCTTGCTCTAACATTAATGTTCTATTTACCTAATTAAGCATTAGCTCAAGCTGTTTACATGGTGGAACATGCCAGCTAGTGAGAGAGGAAAAAAAACACTTTCAAAAGGCAGAAAGTGCATTTTTCAGACATGAGATGCAATTTATCACCTCAGCTGAAAAGGTTTTCATTTTCTAAAGAAAAATGAATTCAGCTTGTAATGAAGGGCTTTCATTTTGTTTGCCAAAGTGAAAAAAAAAATCATTTTTAGAATATGTGGAAAGCTTCATTTGTCCTGCAACAAGCCTCTCAATTCATGTTCAGTTTGTGCATGAAACCTTTTAGACCGTCTGTGGAAGAGGCCGTCAGGACAACGTCCCTTCTCTTCCCTCTGCACCAGAGCATTCGCAGTCGCAGGGGACTGGAGCCCAGACCTCTCTCTGCTTCCACAGTCCTGGCTCTGCACCGTTCAGTGCCCAGGGAAGTTTCTGAACCACCGTGACGGGAGGCAGTAATTCCCACTGGGAAGCAAGGATGTGGCCCACTCCTTACATGGACCCCTGGGGGAGCCGTGGTGATGCCGAGGAACCTGTGCCAGGAAGGCAGCCTGGGGGACCCACGCATGGTGGGTGATCGAGGGACATCCGAGGGATAGCCACAGACCCCACTGGCCACAGCTGTCCTGCTGTGCTCTCCCTTTGGGAAGCCAGCTTTAAATTGCATCCATTCCTGAAAGGTCTCGCTGTAAACAAGTTTTCTCCTGGATCCAGACAGCTGTTGAACTTGATGATCCTTGAGGTCTTTTCCAACCTTAATGATTCTATGATTCTATGTGCAAGAGAAATCCCAGGTGCAAAGTCCTAACCTGTTGGAAAGGGGAGCGGGGGGAGCCCCCAGCACTGCCAGTATTAAGTTGGGCTTTAAACTCACTGCAGAACAGCCCTCTGCAGCGAGTTTAGCTGAGCACTCTCTCTTAAATCTGCATTTCTTTGGCCAAAGTTCCTGAACTTATGACTTAAAAATGGTTGAAACAATATTTTTTGATGATTCACTTGTAATAAATAGAGATGATTTAAAATTTCTTCTCCATAGACTGAACTTTTCTCATTGAAAAGGAGAAAGAAAAATAGATGTTTTCAACCATTTTAATCTGTAATTCAAGCTCTTTATGTTTGTACATCTGTACATGTGTTTGAGCATGTATAGATACATACATATATTTTAAAGATCTTTTCAAAGAGCATGCCTACCAATAAAGACAGATCTGTGAAAATTAAATAGGAGGCTAAAGGATATTTTATCAAGGCTGGAGTAAACTTTCTAAAGGGTAAATGCCAATTGTCTTTGTTACAGAGTCCCAATTCCAACCCCAACAAGCTGCATTTGTGGCGTACGTTTTTTTCTAGTTTGAATCAAACTGAATTTTTGCCAACAGTTCAACAGGTGCAAACTCTAAACACAAAAATAACTGTGTCACCAGAATGGTTCGTTTTGATAATTTTCCTCATCAGATCCCACTGTCATAGAGGCACTGTAGAGCTGCTCAGCTTAAGAAGATGAAGTAAGGTAAAAAGTCATTTCCTGGGGCTGAAAGAATGGGTTGTAAAAGGCAGATTAGTGCATGGAAAGGTTTGCATGCTGCTCCTTAAGACCACAGATCCAGTACAATTACTTTATTTTAAGCATCATATAATCCACTCTGCATAAAGAAACAAAGGGAACAGTGACCATAGCACACACCTACTGATATTCTAAAATTAATCTTTGATCTTCAGATAGTTAATTTATGACATAAATTTTCTATCAAACTATGATACACATGCACAAGGATGCAGAGTAATAAATAGATGGTATTTGAGTACATGGTAACTACAGAGGAGTCAAGTCTGGAAATCTGAAGGAGATTGCAAAATAGTCCCAGCAATTTCTGATATCCATGAAACATGTCCTAAAAAAAAAGGGGCACAAATCAGACCTTTTAAAACACAATATAGATTTTGTCACCAACATTTTACTTCCTGTCACAAACTGAACTTGATCCACTATTCTTTCACACTTCCAGTATATTCTATTCCAGCGTAATTCAAAATCAGACTATTTGCTAGAAAAAGCCCTGTTGGTATTGAAACACAGGAATTGTGTATTTTCATCCTTCTGAACTAGGAAATCCCAAATGTATGGTGTCCCAGGCTGCTTGTTAGGGGTGATGATACATGTAGAGTGGGCCATGAAGAACTCTTTGTTTCACTTCCAAACAGTTTTATAAATAGAGTTCACTTACGATCTCATAAACTTCATTCTGTCCCGAGGCCTTTCTGCATAGCTTCATTTGCACGCGCATAAATTGAGCGTTTAAGAGGTTTACTTTAGTTTGATAATGATCTATTAGGACTGATTATAGAATAAAATTTTTTAAAAATCAGGTATCTAGTACAAATATTCTTTCACATAAACAACACATCACCTCATTTCACTGCAGTCTCATTTCAGGGTGAGGTATCAAGTTCATCACATAATTCTAGGGCAAAGTGACTTGCTCTTGTAACATATTATTTTGCTGCTTGTATTCTATAAAAATACAGAGCACCAAATCTTGGGGTTTTTTTGGGAAAATCCTTCTCAACAGAGGCCATAGCTGTAAACCAGATGAGATTCTGCAGTCAGTATGCACACGTGCATCTGTGTGCAGTGAGGGGGGGGAGCAGAGGCGGAAGGACAGTATTAGTAGTGGGGACTTATACCATCCTGGTCATTTAAAACCTGCATTCAGCATGTCAATGGTTATTATTTAGGCTTCTTTGTTTTCAAGTTGTAATATATCTCAGGCAGCAATTCCTGATCCCTTGCCCACATTCTTTTCTTCTAAATTCCTTCCTAGGCTGCTGCCTTACAAACCATTATGCATCTTCCTAACCTTACCCATGACGCAAATGGCATTCCCTCTGGCGTGACCGTGGCTTCACGGCTGTGGCTTGGAGGGTGCCCTGTGCTGAGCAGTGGAGGGACTGGTTGTGACCACTGCCACTGCATTGCTCTTCCTGAGCAAGATGAGCTGGGCTGGGGAGAGAAAGTGGGAATTATGCCAGGAATGAGTAGATTGAGGACAATGCTGGTTGCTGCCTCACACTGGCATCTGAGGTTATTCATCAGTCAGCAAGGGTGAGGTAAGAGGAAAATGCCAAGCAGGAAGAAGTATGTCTTCATCTGCTGTCACTGCTAGTGCTGTCACCCAGAAAAGGGCTGTCATGGTGCTGGTGGCTTAAAGTGGCTTGAAGGAGTCCAAGGGAGCAGGGAAATTTACTGGGGAAGAGAAATAATGCTGCAAGGAAGAAAGGAGGAAGGGCTTCTGGAAAATCTCTCTCCTGCAGTATATGACTTTATTGCTCCATTCCTCTAATACTTTTCCGCTAAATTTCTCTGTGATTGGTATCCCAAAGTTATTCTCCAGCAAACGAACAAAAGGAAAGTCCGGTCACCCACCAGTGTCACTGTGCACCCTCCAGAGACTGAGCAGGTGGTGGAACTGGACTGTGCTTGATCCATAGCATGGTAGACTAGGGATGTAAGTGAGGCCAGGTATGTAGAGAGAGACAGTAACTTGATATACCTCTTCATGTTATGAAGAAGAGAAAAAAATGAGGTCTCCAAATTATTTTTCATATCTGAAGAAGGGCTTATATGCCTGAAAGTTTGTTGCTTTATTTGCCAATTCTATCAACCAGACTAATAGTAAAATATTGACCTCTCTTTAAACTGTGACTCACTTATTTAATATCGACTGACAGTCCAATATCATCAACACCTGAAGTGCCAAAAAAGATAAATCCCATATTACATCCTCTCAAGTAAGAAAAACAAATGAGCGTGTGACTATTTTGTTCATCTCTCTGTGACTGGTAGCAGAGCAGACTCCAGTGGCTGATTTTCCTCTGGAGAGCCCATGAGACCAACTACATAGCTGAAATAACTGGAGATGACACAGACACAACAATTTTAGTTTTCATGCCAAATCCAGATCGTTTGTAAAGCCCCAGCTAACTTTTTAACCAAGCTTTCTGCTCACAGTTTATTTCAGGTATAACACTGTAGTTTTCTGGTGCTGCGAGGAACCCGTGAAAGTATTACTGGTTTTGTCTGTGGATGGGAGGTTGTATGTATTTATAAGCAGCACAAATAGTTATTGCTAAGAATATGCAGTCAGAAAAAGTAAAAAAGAAGGGTAAAAATAATTTCAAAATCATGTCTAGATTCAGTTATTTTTTCTTCTGAAGAACTTTACTTCTAGATAGGCATTCCCAGAAAAGGCTGCAGTGGTTTACTGTTAAAAAATGCCCAGTTCTTTGTCAGCTTTTTACATTTGATGAGATTTACAATGTACTTACATGCAACATCAAAAACTGAGTCAGTCCCTGCATTCAGTTTGTTCCCATGCTTGAAATTAATACCTTCTGAAGAAAGTTACATTTCACTGCTGCCAAATGAGCAAACCCACTAACACAGCAACAGGACTCCACTGCGGATAAATATGGGGTTGAGCCCCAACATTGTTTTCTGATTAATCTACAGATTAATCATTAACTCTAAATATCACCAAGTATTATCTATCCTAAATATCTCCCAGTTTCTAATTTGCTGACATCCAAGTCAGTTGATCATCAGTTCAAGCACAGGAAGGTCTTTCTCACAGTACTCTTTCTGCAGAAGGAAAATGATGGAGGCAGTATGGGAAGTTTTTGCACTTTGTTCTTTTTTTGGATAGTAACCACTTTTTTGTCACTGCATATTTCTGCGAGGACTGTATTACTACTTGGAGTACGGAAAAGACATTTTAACAAGGGGGAATAAAACAACAGAGATGAAAACTGTAAATCGACCAACGCTGAAGTTAAAGATGTCTCCTCAGTACTTTACACAGAGATTATAAATGTCAGAAGCATGTAAAATCAAGTATTTACTTTAGTTCTGATTCCACTCTGTAAATTAATCCCTGATAGTCAATTGGAGTCTCAGTTCACAAGCCAGCACTATCTTAAGTTCTCTGCTGATCCAGCTGATTTGATTTTACGTATCTCCTTGGAGGCCAAATGGCACCCTCAGTGTCCCCCCCCCGCGTACAGTTTACTTACACTCTGAGCCAACACACAGCTGTACCGAGCCACATGGCCGTACTGAAGCACCAAGTTTTCAGAGACCTGCAGACCGTTTGATACGTTAATCTCCTCATTCAGAGGTGCCTCAGCCTTTCGGGCGTTTATCAGTCAGTTTGCTGTTCAGCGCTGAGAGCTGGTCCAGCCACGCCGGAGCTGCCAGCCCTGCAGCCACACACAGAATGTTACAGAGACCCATCTTACCCTTGCGTCTTGCTATGTTTGAATGAAGGTGACACTTCAGGGTTGGTTGTTTTTTTTGTTTTTTCTCTCTCCCCGTCGCCCCGCCCTGCCCCAGCGCCTACCC